>NC_056743.1:146894932-146927432 GCF_019279795.1 Protopterus annectens | reverse complement strand
AGTACTATTGTGTTTTAATCCCTGGTAAACTACAGTTGACAATGTCCTGTTTTTGGTGTGAAAGGCGAAAGTGTTTTAATGTGGGTGGGAATATGCTGGATGTCAGAAGTAAAGAAAGAATTAAAGATATGAAAGGTGCAAACAAATATGAAATGGCAGTGAAACTTGAGATTAAAAGGGGGAGTTTTTTCTTAGAAATTGTAGGAGAGTTTACATTTGAGGCTCCTCCAGTACTAGTAGAAATGCACATTAAACTACTATAAGAAATAAATCATTTATATTGATTTGCTGAGAGCTATGCAGTCAGGTGGAAGACATGCATACCCCTGTAATATAGCTGTTACAAAATGATTCAAGGTGTATAGAAAATGGTAATTATACTTTTGAACTTTCTTAGCATTTTTCTTGTAGTCATTTGACAACTCCATATGCAGATTTAGTACATGCATAAGTAAGCAGATGCTATTCCATAGTTTAACTGTTTTTTTTCAGTATTTCCCATAGATGTACTTTTTATTTTTAATTGGGTAATGCAATCAATCTAATTATTCAATAATGGTCTAAAGGACATTTAACTGATCTGATATTGCAGCCATGACTATAGATTAGTTGTGTACATATCAGTTCTAATACACTTGAGATTTATAATTTAAAATTCAAACACATATGTTGCTTATCAGCACTGATAGTATGAGCTCACCAAGTCATTCTGTTCAAAATCAGAGAAAAACAGTCCAATTTTAATAGTACATTGCAGAAAATACAAGCTGGCTCACTCAAATTCTGTCCTGGCAACTGTCTGCTGGTGCAGCATCCCACATGATTCACACTAAGGCTCTTGGCTCCATTTTCTTATCTCTGTTTTCCTTTTGTTAATCTGCAAACCTTTTTCTTATAGGCTTCCAAAATTTGTAACACTGCTACATCCTAGTCATCATGCCATCCCTCAGTCTGCCTGTCATCACTTTCTACCTGTAAAGGTCTTTGTGACTCCATATGAACTCATCACAGTTATTACATGTGCCATAGTCAATAATTTGAAAAATAACTTTCTCACTGTCCTGTAATATTGGCAGCCTTAAATTCTCTTGCAGTTCCCATAGGGAATCACTAATTTCTTGCTTTACTAAAGAATACTCATGACTGCCTTCCATCAGCTGCTTTAGCATTTGCAGTACCTCTAATACTATTAGTCCCTTCCCTTCCTCTAACCTCCAAATGTCACAGTTTTACTTTAATTGTTAACCTCCCTTTTCTGTAGATTGATAAAAGCAATATAGATATTTCTTATCTGCTGTTATGTTCAGTGTTTTCTAGCACTCTGTTGTAATATTTCTCGTGGTATTAAGTGTTTTATACTGTTATGGCACTGGTTTCTGTTCAAGTAAATATTTCCTGCATTGTATTTGTTTGGCATCAGCTGAATATTGACGCTCTCTTATCCTGCTCCACATATTAACTTAGAATGGAATTAATGAGCATGTTGAAATATGATGTGTTTTGGTTAACTGTTTATAATTTATTTTATTTGTTCTATCTTATTTGACATTTGTTGACTGGATTAATTGGATCCCTTTTTCAGCAGACACCCGTGGAGAAAAGCTCCAAAAGGATACAAACAATGTATGACAAGGGTAGATAAACAAAACAGATCAGTGTATAACTGGTACAAAAATTAAAATTAGAAAATAAATTTCATCATATCTGGTACAGTTAATCAGTTAAAGTTATATATTCACTAAGATTTAGGTTCAGAAAAAAAGTATGTTATAGGGTAACCTACAATATCCATTATGGGTAAGGTGTTGAAATACAGCCTGTATTTTTGATGCAAGTGATAACCTCATCTATTTTCTGTCTCTAAATTAGCCTAAGAAAAAGATGGGGAGAAATAGATTAAGTAGGATCAGAGCAAGAGCAGGTCCAAAAATTTAATAGGTGTTTTAGAGTTTTCAAGCAGTTTGTGTTAAAATAGATCTTAAGCTTCGGGGCAGTTTGTTCCATGCCTTCGAGCGAGGCTCGAGGAGCTTTCTGATGTTTATTTTGGGATTGTAGATTTCCAGGAGGAGGAGGTGGTCAGAGCTTTGGAGAGTGTGAGTAGGAGTATAGAGGGAAATGAGGTCAGATAGGTTGGTATAGATAGGAGTGTGTCAGATGTAGTTGAGGAAGAAGGAGTTGATGGTGAAATTTGGGGTTCCTATCAGTCTAACTTCTGAAAGTTCGAACCTCATATGGTCAAGACCATAAGTTTGAATTTGCAGAAGTTCGAGCGTTTCAACGGAAATATCCGTAAGGGGAGGTTTCTGTTTTGTTCAATGTGGTGTGATCTCAGAGTTGGTATATTTAAGTAACAGGGGGTGTGGGGGGTGCAGGGGTGCCCCCCAGCTTACAACAGTTTATTTTTTTTTTTTATGCATAGTCAGTTTATTTTTTAGCTTCGAACACGGAATATTCGAACCATCCTTTTCAAAGTTATTAAACTTCGACCATGTAATATAAACCGGAAATTTGAGCCACTGTAGGTTTCTTAGAGATCTGCAGTGGAGAGAGCAATAGGGTCTATTTGCTATGAATCTGGCAATTTTATTGTATGCTCAGCTTTGGACGAGATTGGCTTGGAGATTAGTAAGGATTGGGGCAGCATATAGGAAAGTAGGGAAGTAGGTAGGCTTAAGCAAGATGGAGTTTAGCTTCATTGAAGAGAATTTTTTTATTTCTATAGAGCAAGCCAAGTTTGTGATGGATGTTGGATACAATTTTTGATATGTAGATCTACTTTTAATCTGTCATTTATTATAACTCCTGGTAGTTTTGTTGTGATTCAGCATTAATAGATGTATTGTTTAGGGAGGAGACAGCGAAGGGAGATTTGTGGAGGTAGAGAGGTTTTGGGAGGAAGAGGAGCAGTTTTGTCTTTTAGGGTTAAATAGGAGTTGATGTAAGCCATTTTTTGACTGAGTGGAGTGAGTTTTGGGTAACGGTGAGGATGTGGTGGATATTGTTAGAGGAGGAAATTATAGTGGTGTCATTGGCATATTGTATTAAAGAAGTGTGAGTAGGAAGAATACAGGTCATTAATGAAAATGTTAAAAAGTAGGGGTTCAACAATGGAGCCTTGGGGAACCCCTGTTTGGACAAGAAAGAAAGGAGAAAAGAGTAGAGAGCTATTTTACAGACTGGAATCTGTTAGAGATAGCTAAAGAACCAGGAGATAGCAGAGTCTGAGATTAAGGTTGGATAGTTTAGACAGAAGTAGGTTGTGAGAGACTTTGTTGAAGGCTTTTGTGAGGTCAAGGAGTAAGCAAGAGACTAATTTATCACAGGATCTACAGATTGTTTGTATAAACGATATTAGTGCTGTAGAGGTACTATGGTTAGGGTGAAAGCTATGTTGAGTGTGTGTAAGGAGATTTTCTTGAAGGTAATCTTGGTAGTTGCTTGTGGATGTAATTTTCAAGGATCTTGGACAGTGGTGACAGAATGACTATCTGCCTGAAGTTAGAGGGGTCAGTAGAGTTTCTTCCAGGAACACTGACCTCTTCAAGTGATCAGTTTATTATTAAGGAGATGGGATAAGAGAATCTGTGGCTAATTTAAGGAAGAGAAGAGGTAGGTTATCGGCTGAGGGGGAGCAAGTTTTTATGAGAAGTGATCTAAGGTGTTGGAATGTGATTAAGATGGAAGGATGTGAGGGGAAATGGAAGGGTGACAACTTAAGTCGATGAGAAAGGAATTAAGAAGTATAGCTGGGGGGGCGTGGCCAAGATGCCAGTCTGATAGCAGCACAAATCCATAGCTCTGCTTAGATTTTAATATCCTGACAGGAAATGTACTTAAAATTTTAGAAAAATATAATTAAAAGTTAGATTAACACACATTTTCTAAAAGTTAATACATTGAGAAGTTTTTAATTATTTCTGTCAAGTTTTCTACTGGATATCTCAAGATGAGCAACTTGAAGATCCCACACCAGGAGAGTGCAGTGAAGGAAAAATGATGTCTTATAACAAACATCCAAGAACGGTCACTAAAAATGGACAAATTCGAAAACAAAATGGTTATCAAACAAGAAAGCAGTAAACAATTGGAACTTCTAAATGAATAGTGTAAAAAAAAAAAAATCTGAACAGATTCTTGACTGAAAAAAATGTAACTGACCTAGAAATTAGCGTGACAGAAAATGAACTCACAATGCATTTCTTCTGAAACAAAGCACCAGGCTGATTGAGATACTGGAAGACCTTGAAAGTAGATCAAGGAGAAATAACCTAAGAATGTATGGAATTCCTGATAAGAATGAGTGTGCTAACATTCATTTCCTCAATAAGTAGTTTTCATCGGCACTAAACATGCCTGAATCGCTCTCTTTTGGAATTGAGAGGGCTCATTGGTCCCTGGCAAATTCACCTTCATCTGAGTTCATCTAACCCTAGGTCTGTAAAAGATTTCTTTCCTCACAAGACAAAGACTTGGTTCTGAAATCAGCTTAGACTAATTCCCCTTATCAAGATGGGTGAAAGTTATTCGTTTTGACCATGACTACACCTCTACAGTCATATCCAGAAGAAAGGAGTGTGTTCCTCTAAGTCCTTGAAAAAAGCCAATATTAAAGACCAAATTCTTTTTCCTGCAAGAATAAAAATCATCTTGCCAGAAGGAGTGAAGATCTTTGATCCCCTACAAGAAGCAGTAGAATTTAGCCAAAAGAAGAAAATGCTGTCTGACATAGAAGAAATGGAATGGTCATCCCAGATTATGAAGAGAAAGGCAACAAAAAATGGATGGTCTGTGAAAGCAGGAGCAAATAATACTAACAAACTAAAGGGCAAATGAATACATTTCTTCTAATTTTAAAAGCATTGTTTTTTGAATCCTAGTATATTTGATTCTGGAAAGTTTCTTTGCTGTAAGGTAATGTGAATCATTTTTATTAACTTTTTTCCTTTCTATATGTACTTTTTCCAGTTTAAATAACATTCTCTCTCCTTTCTTCCTATTCTTTTTTGTTATCAATGTTCCTTTTCTCTTTTTTCCCCCCATTATAAGTACTTTACATACGTTTTCCTTTTAAATAACTACAAAAGATGTACGTCTTCTAATTCTTCAGTAATAGTATAATTTGACTTGATACCAAAGTGCATTTTTTCTAGTGGGTCAGTGGTGGGTAACAAGATGTTTGATTAGTGTTTCTAACTAGATGTTTTGGACTGTTTAGATACATTTAAACATTAATACAGTAGATTTAATGATGTTTTATAGATCACTAAATATTTTATACACACACACTTCCGTTTTTTTCCCTCTCTCTGGCATAGTTAACTGGGTAAATGATTGAAATGTTATAATATGCTTTCTGATTTGAGGCAGCTGTTACATCTAAATAGCTGTTTTTATATGAAAGGATTAATATTTCTTGATGTTTTGTGAGGAAACAGGTGGTCTGTGTGACTGTTCTCATTGTGGAGATTCATGACATGCACTGACAAGGCAACTTGAGTTTTTTTTTTTTTTTTTTTGCTTTCTGTAAACTCTAAAAGTTGAAGATCTGAATTTACTGCAGAAAATGCTTTTTTTCTTCACCAGAGATCACTTCTGTTGTACATCAGCCTATTTAGATACGTTTTAACAAGTTTATGAAGCTGCAGCTTGAGGAAACAATGACATTTGATCTTTCAAACTTGTTAAATGGGTTGCACTTAGAATTCTTTTCTCTTGAAATTCCGTTATCCTTCACTAAATACTTTAAATGGTAAATAATTAGTTATGATAAGTGTTTAACTCCTTTGAAAATGCCTATGTTCTCTTATAGATGCATGCATTCTGCAGATTCAGTGACACTACTAGTAACTAAATGACATCAAGTGAATTAGGAACTGCATTACAAAACTCATTATGCATATTAACATCAGACTTGTTATATAACTAAACAGAATGTTGAGGCCCATTTATTTTTTTCTCTCCCCCCCCCTTCTTGATGAAAGACATCAACATAGGTATTGTTAATACATGAGTAATGTGTATAATTGTGAAATATTATTGTTGTAATAAGTGTTGTATATATATATTTATATTCAAAACATCCTTTCATGAAAAATGTTAGATGACTGACAAAATGGTTAAATTATCTGATATTTCTTGAGTCTTGGAAATAATGACAGTCTTTTTAACCTTCAGCTTCTGGTGTCTCACAAGGCTCTGTCCTGGGACCCCTACTGTTCAGCATATACTTCTGAGATGTACAGGCAAGCACAGGAGGACTATGGCTAACCAAGTTTGCTGATGACTGCAAACTTGAGCCATAATTGACTGTCTGACATGGACATTCTCCATAAGGGCCTTACTGAGACAGACACCTGGTGTCAAAGATGTGGTCTCAATCTAAATGCCAAAAAATGCATAGTCATCCCATTTGGGAAAAACAAAACACCCACAAATTACCACATAGGTGGAAGCCCCTTTAATACAGAAGAGGTAGTAAGAGATCTGGGGACTCGGGTAGATAATAATCTCTCCTTTGACTATCATATTGCTAAAGTAGTTAGGAAATCCTTCTATGTAGCCCATCTAATTACTAAAGGGATCGCATCTAGAAATAAAGCGGTTATAGTGCCCTTCTACTTGTCACTCATCAGACCCATCATAGAGTACAATGCCCCATTTGGGATGTACCTTACAAGACTCTTCCAACACCTGGAAAGACCACAAAAGTACCTCATCAAGAGGATTACTGGCCTCCAATATATGTCCTATGCAGCCCGACTGAAAAAACTCTGGCTGTACTTAGTGGCATATCGCTTACTCAGCGGTGATCTCTGCCTGACTTAAAGCCTTGTCCAACTCAGAATTGATGGACATGCTCTACCTAAAGAAGTCCAAGTCCCTGCAAGCCACTTGCTGTAGTGAGCTAAACCTCCCAACATCAATAAATAGAACATGCTGGAGGGATAGATTCCTGTCAGAGACTCCCCATGCCTTGGAACAAAATTCCAAACTACATTAGGCAGAGCCCCTCACTAACACTCTTCAAGAGGAACCTTGATGAGTGGATGGGTAAAAGAAAATACTCCCCTGGTATCACTTCATTGGCTCTTCTTGACAGAGGCTCAGTTAATCAATGGGGGTGGTGAAAGCTGACACTCTGGCTAGCCTTATAAATGTCCTCTGGCAGATAGCCTAGTACATACCTATGATCTTATGAACCTATAATGTTTATGCATTGATCTGATGTGTATTTCTGACATATCTACATATTAGAGGTGCTATTATATGTAACCTGTTCATATAGCTTCAGGTATATTAGACACTCATTCTAATGTATATTTCATGGATTCAGATTTCTTTAGTTGCTTTCATAATGTTTTTCTTTTTTGTTTTTATACTATATTCTAAGCAGCAATGGATAATTTGTGTTGCTTGGTGTTTGAGAGGTGGTGGATGAATGGTTGAGTTAAGTTTTTAACTAAACCAGAAACTTTTTTTTTCATGTATGTGTGTAAATAGCTTTGGGTTTTTGAAAGTAGTGCTCAATACACGTTTGAATCTGAGTTAACCCATCTCGCCAAGTTACGCCATCTGAAAGAATATTTTGTCAAGTCCAAGCAGTTAAAAGCGGCCGCCAGCTGGTTACGGACGCCGGTTTGAAACCACGGTGAATTCTAGGGATTACCACTCTCTGTATTCCAGCTGGGGGGTCTCTGGCCGTCAGCCCCTCCTAGTTCCAGGTTCTGTACCCAAAAGCATATGCTGAAGATGGCAGAGATTTGATAACTTTTATCAGGGGTTCTATGCCCTCGGATAAATAGGTGGGTAAAAGTATCTAGCGATGAGGGCTTTGAATTGCCAGTTTGCCATTTCTAAGTATCAGAATTTTCTCTTTTTCCTTAAAAATCTAAAAGATTAGATGCTTTGGCAGAAATTTATAGAGTGTAAAGGAATTGCAAGGAGATTCATGCCTCTGATCAGGTGGGTAAGCATTCTTTGCAGCAATCGCAGTTAACCCAGGATCAGAAGATCAGAATTTGTCAGAACATGTTAAAGCTTCAATCTTGATGCTCCTCAATCACAGTTCTTGGTTCTCCTAAATTGTTTTTTGAAAATGGAGAAGAAAAGCAAAGAAAATGAAGACAGTTAAGAATTTTTAAAAGTGCAGCCCCAAGTTTTTACAAGAGTAGCCCCTGCTAAGGGATGGGCTTATCCTTCTTCTGATTTACAGTCTTGGGGAAGTCTAGACGCGTGGTAGGGGCAGAGCTCATGCTCAGGGGGGTTTCAGACCTAGGGGCGATGGGGTTCCCCTGCCTGCGATCTCCAGCAGGGGAGGGTCAGCCTTTTTGTAAACAGACCCAAGACCCTGTATCTCAGCTCCAGCCAGATCCTCTGTCTGGCAGCTCTCTGGGGAATTGGCACTTTTCAGACAAAACTGGCTTTTAGATTTCTTTTACAGTTACAAATGGGGCTTTCAGGTCCTCCGCCACAGAAGTAATAGGGCTTTTTATTTTCTTCGTTTGTTTGCACCAAAGAAAGGAAACACTTGGAGGCCAATTTGATTTGTTTATTCTCAACACACATACCGACACATTCCAAATTCAAAAAATGTTAACTTAGCAGCTTCTGCCTCTGCTAGGCAAAGATCACTGCTGCAGGAGGTTCCCTTTTGCTGGTAATTTTCATTATCAGTTCAGTTCATTGCCCTTTGGCTTATCTTATCTGCAGGGGGTGTCTAACAAAGGTCTGGCTCGGTGATAGCTTTCTTGAGATTAAGGGAATACAATGATTCTTGCTCAAGACAAAGTCAGGTTACTTCACCATCTTCAGTATGTTATGGCAGTGTTAAGTGGACTCAACATGCCGCACCTTGCATCCAAAGGAAATTTTTGTGGTGGGCTCAGGAATGTCATCTAAACAAGATACTCATCTAAACCAGGACAGAAGCGAGTCAGATCTTAGAGAGAGATGCCTCAGATTTATGGCTTGGGAATCAGAAATGCAATGGAAAATGGGTTCAAGACTGATGGCCTCCCAGACTCGTGGCCTCCCAGATCCAAACATTTGCCAATTTGCACACATGGCTTTCAACTGATGGCTTCAACAGGACAGGTGTTCAACCAAACACAGTGATTCAAACACACAACGGGTACATCAACAAGCACATTCACCCATTGCATTGCCCTCTTGCGCACAAGCTATGATTTTGTGGGAGACTTTGCTGGGAGACCTCTCTGGTTTCAGGGTAAGGTTGCCAGCTCACAGCCAGACTTAGCAGAACCCAGCGAGCAGACAGATGGTGGAGATCCATACTGTGGTGAGTGAAATCATATTTCAACAGTTGACAGTGGCTTGGGGGTGGGGAGACATGAATCTGTTAAACTTCTCCACCTAAATTCCAACTGCCAAAGTTTGCAAAAAGCTTCTTCATCAAAAGCTTGGAAAGTGGATGCAACAACCATGTCTATTCCTCCTCCTCCTCCTCTCCTCTCTCCTTCCAAGAAGGATCAGAGGTCACACAGGACAAGCTTGCATATCTTCTATTAGCTCCAGATTGGCACGCCCACTGGTGCCTCCTACTACGAGAGAGTTTAGTACGGAGCCTCCTTGGCTTTGCCATCAATTCCACATCTTTTGTCCCAGGCAGCCATCATTTCCACAATGTCAGGATTCAGTCCCTGCCCTGACAGCCCTGTTGATTGTGTTTTAGACCCTGAGGGGTGCAGCTTCCTCAACAAGTTTGTAAGGGAAAAAAATTTTCTTTGGATATTATTCACAGGCACGTTATTTAGAGCAGAACTAAAAAAGGGTTCACAGTCCCAACAGTTATATTATTTCTTTTGCCTTGGCTGCAGTCAACCTACCTTCCTCTTTCCCTCTGTAGTTTGGGCAAGAAAGACTGAGGATATGGCGGCGGTCATGCGCTTAGTACCACACATTGAGACTGACGCCAGATCTGAGCGACATGAGACCGACGCCAGCTACAAACACTTTGGTATGGGCCGACCGAGGACAGCGGACTACCCTTATGCATCCATAAGTAAGTTTACAATAGATTTCAAGTCAAAACGGAAGAAAGTTCTTTCAGTTAGTAATATACACATTATAGTCAATGGTTTATAAATGTTTGAACCACACAAAAAGAAAGACGGCCTGGAAACTCCCAAAAGGAATCCTAGAAACGAACCAAACTGCAATGCAGTAAATCTGTCAGCCAGATAATAATCCAAATAGTCGAAGTCAAATAAAAGTCTCTGTAAAAAGCCACCAATTTATTTAAGCCTTAAAAATATAGCTTTTCATCAGTCCCAAGACCAACTTCTTCAGAAATAGTTAAATGTATCTACACCAAGTTACAAAATGGCAACCCTGACCTTTAAACTCTTACATCCATGACATCACTTCCCTCAATTCACCATGTATATTAAAGTTAGAGCCTGGAGAGGTAGTCTCATTGACTGTCCGACACCATTTATGTTGGTCTAAAATGTCGTTTATGTGAAATTTTGCATATATCCATGCATTTTGTCACTATATTTATTTTAGAAATTGTAATTAATTGTAGGTTAAAGAATGATTGATTTTTTTATTAATGTTATTTCAGTAGTGATTGTTTTCCCTTTTTTAGAAAATGTCTTATTAATGTATGATTTATTGTAATGTTTATTTATATTTTAGTGTGATATTATTATAGTAAGGAAAGAGATAGGATAATGTTCATTATATGTAGTGATGTTGTATCCCTTTAAAGGTGAATTGAGGGAAGTGATGTCATGGATGTAAGAGTTTAAAGGTCAGGGTTGCCATTTTGTAACTTGGTGTAGATGCATTTAACTATTTCTGAAGAAGTTGGTCTTGGGACTGACTAAAAGCTATATTTTTATGGCTTAAATAAATTGGTGGCTTTTTACAGAGACTTTTATTTGACTTAGACTATTTGGATTATTATCTGGCTGACAGACTTGCTGCATTGCAGTTTGGTTCATTTCTAGGATTCCTTTTGGGAGTTTCCAGGCCATCTGTTTCTTTTTGTGTGGTTCAGAAGTTTGTTTGAGTTTATAAATGTTTGTCATTAAATATTAATGGTTTGAACAATGTCAAAAGAGCTGGTTTGCTTAAATATATCAAAATGCATAAAGTCCAGATCATCTTTTTACAGGAAACCCATCTGTTAAAAAAAAAAAAAGTCTACACAAATACTCATTCAATGGCTAAATCCGCGGTGGTGGTGCTGCGGGTTGCGTTGTCACCTCACAGTAAGACACTGTTCGGTTTGACTCTCAGCTAGAGCGTCTTCTGCATGGAGACGTGTGTGAATGGGCATTCCTTCGTTGAAGGTTGTGCATCATGACTGGCAACTCGATATGTAAAAATCAATTGCCAATCATTAGCGGACCGGAGTTCCGCTGTGGCGACCCCAAACCGGGAAAAGCCAAAAGACACAACAACCATTCTGGCTGATTCATGTTTTAAGACTAAGACAATGGGGCACTCTTATTCTATGGAAAAATACTTGTACTGTGCCAATTGTTACAGATAAAATTTCAGATAAAGATGGGATGCTAAGCATGGTTATTTTGGAAATCAATAGGAAGTATTATACATTGATTAATACATACTGGATACCAGGGCTGAGTACTAAATATGTTGACAAATATCTGGACCTGCTTACTTTAAATGCAACAGAGGAAATTTATGACAGATTATTTTAGCTGCTATTATCAGGCAATGATACTTCTAAAAATGGTAAAATAAAACTAACATCTCAAGCCAAGAAGTAAAATAACTTTACAAACAAGATGGACCTTCAAGATATACATGGTCTAAGAGAACATTTTTCCTTCTTCTATAATCACTATTCATATCACTTTGGTACACTAACATTGATCGTCTTTGTATCAAATATATACTTTAAAATAAGTGACTTATCTATAATGACTTGTCCACTTTCGGACCATAATGCTATAAACTTTAACTACACATGCAGATTTAATATTTCTACAGAGAATTCCTGCTTACATAACCAAGTTAAATGGCTTTAGGGAATGGATAATGAAAGAAATAGACATGTTTATGGAAACAAATGATGGTAAAGTGACTGACTATACTGTGGGACACCTTTAAAGTGTATGTATATATGTGTATATATATATATATATATATATATATATATATATATATATATATTAGAATAAAATCTTTGTACCTTTTAAAAAAAGAGAGAGTGGGGTAAAGAACTGTTAGACTTGCAAAAAACCATAGACAGGGTAAAAATGACACAAAACCAAATAAAGTAGCACATAATGAAATTACTAAGTTAAATAAAAAATACTTAGTTATGAATCATAAGGTAGCCATAAACCTGGAAAATTTGAAATTATAATCTTATGCTGTAAATCCCAAATATCTACATAAAATAGTGGCAAGATCCAAAAAAAGAGCAATCAGAATATTAATGATATTAAATATAAAAGTGATGGTTCAGTTGAGTACATTAAATCTAATGGGCATATTAGAAGTGTTCAAAAACTACTATAAAGATATAAATAGCACACCACTTTTGGAGACAGATAATGTAATAAATACTTCAAGAAAATATAAATACTAACATGTCAGTGCAACAAAATAACATATTAAATAAACAAATAACACCAACAGAAGTGAGAGCAAATAAAAAATTTAAAAGATAATAAAGCTCCAGGACTGGATGGTATAATTCCTGAACTATACAATATTTTTTCTGAATATATAATAAAGAAAATGAGTGCCTTTACTATGGTTAAGCAAAAATGTACAACGCCTCCATCTTGGAAATACTCAATTATCACCCCCATATTAAAACAAGGTAAGGACCCCAAATCTTGTGATTCATAGATGCCAATTTTGTTACTAAACACTTATTATAATTTTTTTACGACAATATTCGCTAATAGGATAAAAAATATTACCTAATCTAATGCATAGTCACTGGATTCATTTTTTCAAAGAAAATTGCAAGATAACATTATTAAATTATCATTAATAGACATGGCATGCAAATACAAAAAACAACTAATTATCAGCCTAGACATAGAAAAGGCTTTTGATTCTATTAGTTGGTCTTATCTACAAAGAATTCTGATTGGTTTTAAATTCTCCTCAGATTTTGTCAACTTAATGAAAATTTATAGTTGAGCACGAGCTTATGTGAAAATCTGTTCATGTCTTTCCTCGCCACTACAAATCCTCAAGGAAACTAGACAAGGTTGTCCTTTGTCACCATTATTGTTTGCTCTTTCAATGGAACCTTTTGCTACATATATCAGAAACAAGCAAAATATAAAAGGCTTTCAAATTAATAAGGACTATTGTCCTAAGATACAATTATTTGCTGCCAATATGATAACATTGGGTGATATTGATGGTTCTTTGCATGATGTTATAAATACCTTGAGCACATGTGACAGAATTTCAGGGCTTAAATTTAATCATAAATAGAAAACATTACTAATTAACATATCAACAAAAACCTAAGAGATAATAACCTGTTTAATTGGGAGAATGATGTACTAGAATATTTGGGTGTCAGTATAAAGAGTACATGGAAAAAGTTTGTTAAACTAAACTACAATAATCTAATAACCACCATTAGTTAACTAATCAAAAGATGGAATAAAATGTTCTTCACAATGGAGGATAGGGTCTCTCTAATTAAAATGATGATTTTTATCTAGAATTTAGTTTTATACACAGTCCTTGATACTACCCCCCTCAAAAACTTATTTAAAACATTAGATTCCATGCTACTTAAATTTTTATGGTTCCCTTAAAACCTAGGATTGCCAATAAATGGCACATTAGAGCTTGGAACAGTAATGGGATCGCATTCACTATCTTAGATCTTTATTCCAAATTCTAATTAATGTAATATTACATTGGATCATACCTACCTATATATCTGGCTGGAAAACAATGCATGAGATTCATATAACTGATGTAAGAACTATAGAAAATCAATTTAAGAAACAATATGGAATAAGCAGAGTTCATTGGCTTTTGCATGGATTTTATTTATTTAATAAGAAGTTTGATCATTTTTCTTATGGCATTAATCAAATTAACTTTAAAAATAAAATTGTAATTACAGCATTAAACAATTTCTATTTCTTATATTCTTACTCCCCTGATTGCCTAGATTCTTTCAACATCGATGCAATGCAAAAATTAAAGGAAAATAAATTGATATTCTGGCATCAGTTTATTGAAAATAAGAGTATTAAACTATTGAACTCTCTCTCGTGTAGTTTTGATAATGGTCAAGACAGTTGGTTGTTTATACACTCATTATGGCAGTTTATAGAAAAAAAATGAAAGTATCAGTCAACCTAGAGACTGAATCTATAGCTAGTTTGATTCAACTTTTTATTAGGCATCTTGAAAAGACAAAAATTAAGTATCTCACCTATTTGCAAGATACTAAGAGAAGATGCACTAAAGTTTGACTCAGATTTTTGGAATGACTAAAGATTAACGGAGAACAAATATCTGATTCATCCAAACAATTGTTATTGAATTCTACGTGTATGGTACCTCCTCTTTATTATACTGGAGATTGTATACTTGGTCATTTATGAATAGGAGTTTCTATAATCCACATAAAATAAATCTTGTACTCAAAAACTGTGAAAGTAAATGTTGGAAATGTGATGAATTGCTAGAGGCCAACTGGTTTCACATGTTCATTGAATGTAGAAATGTTCAATACTGGAAAGGCTTCAGATATTTTGTAAATGCTTTATGGTCTGATAACGGTCATATTTTTAACTCACTAATCCCAGTATTCCTATACCTAATGTAATACCTAAATCTCAGATTCAGTTACTCTTGTCAATTCTTGCAGTTACCAAAAAGTTATTACTTTGAACTGGAAAAGCAAACCAGATTAGATGTTTAAAGAATTTATTAATTTAGCAGAAGTTTGTAAAATAAACAAAAAAAAACTGCAAACCATTTGTTATTGAACTCAACATTACTCATAAAACAAATAGCATGGCAAAAATTGGAAAACCTTTTGAACAAATATTAATAACTTGTCATGGATAAAATGATTATCATGGATGAATGTAAATAGTTGTTTTATTGTATTTGTTATATGTACATTTGTGTATGTTTAGAATGAAAACAAAATAAAAATGGTTTTGAAAAAAAAAAAGTATAGCTGTTTCTAAAGCTGAGCTATTTGGAAAGGGAGAATATGGAGAAGAACCTACCTGGGTGTAAATGTTTATTAATAGAATTGCAGAATTATTTGGGGTTAGAGTAAGGGTCAGTTTGTGATTTTTAGGTAAAAATCTATTTTCTGTTCAATTTGTTTTTTAAGTAGAATTGCAAAGTTGTCTGTAACATAGAAGATCAGAAGGAGATTTGTGTTTTTTTTTTTTTTTTTGCAAGCATAATACCTCTTGCACATGAGGGAGTGTCTTGTGTTAACCAAGGGGCAAAATTAGATTTAGTTGTAATTCTCCTGATCAGGCTAATGAGTCTAGAATGCTTAGAAAAATGGTCTTTAATTAAAGGGTATTCATTTCTTTTTTTCTTATTCTTTTGTGTTTTGATAATTTTCTATGATGTACACATGTTTATGCAAAAACTTACTGCAAGCTTTTAATAGGAAAGGCAGAATAACTTGCCCTGAATCCTTCCCGTTAGCCATCCACTAGAGTATACTAACACCCGAAGAGGTATTTGTTGAATGCAGAGATGTACAATAATCCATTATGTCTATTGTGTCCAAAATTAGTTTTGCCCTTTCAGTGGGGGTTGTAACCATTGCCTCCAGAGGTGGAGAACTGTGTTGCCACTCCCCAGGTACAAAATATATTAGCTTCAAGTCATTGTATCTTGAAGTAAAGAGAATAGCTGCCATATTACTTTTTTACAGCATTCAAGGGATATCCAGCTATTTCACCTGTGTGAAAATTATGCATACCAACATGGACTACTAAAATATTTGGTTATGTCTGCAGACATAGAGTAGGGAAAACAGAGAAATAAAAAATGATTTACATGAATATTTGAGGGATCTTGTTGCATGCAAAGAGCATTAAAATCCTTGTAATAAGATACATTTATGACTAAAATTTTTGGTTATTGTTTGGAAAACACAATTCCATAAAAATAAAAAAAGTGAACTAAAATAACTGGCTTTGCAAAGGGTCAAAATTGCCTACACCCCCTGCTGCTTAAATATATTAACTTTGAAATTGCACAATACGAGGGAAAGGTAACATTCCCAGTCTTCAGTATTTGGTTATCTTTCAGAATTACCAGTCACTCAATCTGTGCATATTGTATTCCATTCAGTGCTTTTACCTGTCATGGAATACATAGAAAGAAGTTGCCTGTTGACCCTGAAACCCTTCCCAACATAATTTTCTACACAAAAATATATTTAATGTTTTTTACTAAAATGAGTAGACCCTAAAATTGCATATTAACTACTGGAATACATTAGTTATAGTTAATGAAAAAGCATTTCTATAGACAAAAGCTCTGACTGTTGGGAAAATTGAAAGTGGCTTAAAAGATTGAGCAATTTCAAGAGTCTCTGGATTCATTGCAGACACCATTGAAACATTGGTGTGGTGATGAGATTAAGAAGTGATATATTTAGGGATGGTCTGTTTAGCCTACAGAAAGGGTGATTTAAGAGCTACAAAAAGCTGAAAATTTAAAAGTTTGCCCCATATTTATTATAAAAGTGCCTAAACTGTTGAATGATGTTGAAGTGGTGTAATGAAGTAATAAACTACAAGTAAAGTCTAGGAAGGGCAGACAAGCAAAATAGAATTGTAAAATTTCCAGGCTTTTTTGGGGGGATCCCTGTTAAAATGCTGAGAGCCAACATGCCAGAAAACCCCACCAAAAATGCAGAACAGTGAATATCAGACTTGGCTCTTCAACTTTAAACATTTTTTTTGTAAGGGCACAAGCTCTCTACATAAAGTCCAAGATTGACCTACTTCTAAGAAAGGGTAATATTCTGAGAAATGGCCATCCTGGGTTTGTTTTAAAGTCTGTTTTGTTTTTTTCTGCCATTTATTCTTAGCGTTATGGGCTTTGCATTTTATTATTTTGATTTATACAATACACTTCAGTAAGAAGTTATATTAGTAGTATGGATGATGGGAAAGCTTTTAGTCTGAAAACATTTGTATGGATTAGAAAATACTTATAAAATTGTATTGGTTAATTAATTGCACAGCCATTTCATAATTTTACTGTCTTAAATTTTGAAACAGCTGTGTGTTACATGGCCTTTAGTATTGTTGGGAGGTAGGGAGTCAGTATTTGCTGTATATGAGCTTCCTCACTTCTCCATATTATGGTTTTGAGACATTGAATCAAAACGTTCATCAAAAATTCAGTCTGTGTTTTAATGCTATTATAATTGCAGAGCTTTTGCATTTCTGTTCAGATTATCTTACATGTCTTGTGTATATGTTAAAATTTATTTCAGGTAGTAGATAATTCAGCTGCTTAACTTTTGCTTAATATTTACTTTGAATACCATCTGATTTCAAAAGTGTTTTGTGATTTAAGCATTGCGCAACTCAACTCAGCTGAATGCATTCTAATTTATTGTCTGGCAAGAGTGTCCTTTGAAATAGTATGATGTAAGACCAATGTCACAGGCTTTGTGTAGGTGAGCCACAGTTGCATGATTTAAGTGCTCAATAAGCTAAACATTTGAAAAGCAGTTAGGGCTGTCATAGGTGTGTCCACTGAACTTAGTTTATAGTTTTTCCATTAGGGAACTGCTTTGGCAAGTAGATGTCAGTAGGAGAATTTTGTATTATACCATATTCTTGTGTGGCTACAGTTAGTGTGGTTTGATCTTAAGTACAAAGCCTAAGAAAACCAAGCATAAGTAAACTTGTAATATCCATATTTATATATATTTATATATATATTTATATATATATATATATATATATATATATATATATATATATATATATATATATATTTTTTTTTTTAACAGATTAATATTTTTAGTTCATCACAGTATTGCAGAACTTGTTCTGTTTTGCCTCCCATTAACTACAGTATTCAGGGTAACCTTAGCAATGTGCAATATATCAGTGATGCTTTACTCCAGTTGCTGCTACTTTTGTTATAGAAAGATCTGGAATTTATAGCTGGAGTGCATCATCTGTGTGTGTCTGTGTGTAAGGGAGTTAATATCATTTAGTTATGACTGCTTACTGCAGGAGCAATATGTATGTTTTAATTTGTTTGGGGGGGTGTACATTCATTCAAACTTAGATTTATATAAAATCACTCAGTCTACCTCCTAATGTGTTATGGATGACATTTGTATAAAACACTTTGCACTATAGTATCTTGGACAATTTTTATGAGGTACAGTGATCATACTGTTAAGTTTGCACCCCCTCACAGATCTTGGTAAAGAGTGAAACTGCCCCCATGCATGTGGGGGGTGGTGCAAAGGATGAAACACCCATGCAAAAAAGTGTTTGCATTTTAACATGTTATAAATGTCAAGGTTTGGGTTTTTTTGTCAGTGTTCTATGACTTTTCTAAGTGAAAATTACTTTTGTATCAAAGTTCTTTTCTGGACCCTATTTGCAACGTGTTTTTTTTTTTTTTTTTTTTGGTGCAGGGGTAGTATAGTTACATTTTTTTGCGGTACCTGGATTTTTTCCTAGTTTCATCACTTAGCAGTGCAGAAAAAATGGCAGCTATAATAGTTTTAGGTAGTAGCTACAGTTGCTCTGATTTTGTTTAATGTGGCTAATAATTTGCTTACTATTGGTAATTAGAAGTTATTGGTAGAGATGTCAATGATGATTGTTCCCCCAGTAACTATTTATGTTGGTAAGTATTGAATAGTTTCCATTGTGTAAATATTATAGCATGACTGGATTAAAAAAACAAATGGTTTACCTATGGCTGGAGTATTTTGTTAGAAGACTAATATGATGCAATAGCACAATGGCGTTATTTAAAATGTAGTTCTATGTTATATGTTTATTTTTTTTAAATGTTTGTGTGTTGGGATTCTATTTTTTATTATGGTTGCATGCGTCTGTGTGAGGGTGCACATGTGTGTGCACTGCAATCTGCTATTCAGGTTACAGAAACTAATTGACTTGGAGAGCTCATACTATGCGTTTGGTATTTTAATGGTCCTAGAAATAGTAAATATAATTTTGTGTACTGGCATCTTTCTGGGTATTAAAGGATGGAAAAAAGCATGTAGCAATTAACAAATTGCATGTTTATCGCATTGCAAGTATTATGAAACCCTAAGTAAGTTAAGCATTCATGGAGTGTAGATTTTAATACATATTTGTGAGCTGTATGATTTCTGATTGCATGTTCTGGTAACAGGGCACTGCGTCACATATTGGAAGATAAGAGATATGCACCAGGGAAGTGCAACAAGCATTCATGGTTTGAAGGAAGAAAGGGAAACTATATTATGAAAAAGAGAAGACTTATTTTGTAATTCGTTGTACAAACTGAGAGGTAAATGATAACGGTCAAAGCTGCTAGTAAGGCATAAGCAGTACAGTCTTCTATAATTAATGTTTTTTTAAAAAACCCGATACTGGAAACCTTGATTGTATTCTGTATATATTGCTCCTATGTACAACTTTGTGTTTGCCAGCACTTGGAGAGCTGCAGTGTAGCACACTCAGTTTTGTAGGCAGAGTTTGTATTTGTCTGGTACCAGTGCTTTACCTCCCCTTTACTAATGTGTTCTTACCCTAATCCTAACCCTGCACCATACTTTAGACAAACCCTTTGTATAACCCTACCACTACACAAAACAGGTTCTCCAACAAATAAAAAAAATACACATGAAATCTTTCTGCATACCTAATCTTTATTCTAACTCTAACAACCTTTCAATACTCAACTTCACCCAGGACCTCACCTCACCTCAGCTATGCAACCCATGTAAGCAGTGGGAGTGAGTTTATCAGCCATTTCCTATATCTAATTCAATACTACCTTTTAAAAGCAGATATTGCAGTTGCTGTCAAACTTGTGCTCTGTGTGGTGTAAGCAGTAAAAAAAATGGTGTAGGGTCATGGCAAGTCACAGAAGGGGGAGGGGTAATTTGTGATGTGCCAATGGAGGGAACATCCTTTTATTCAGTGGACATATATATAATGTATGTATAATTGTGTTTGATATGTAGTATTATAAATGACCAAGTAAGTCCATTTTTGTTTTAAGAGCAAAATTATGCCACTAAACTATTGGATTTGTAGTAAAAAAACACAATGAAAGTGATATTAATGGAATAATGTTTCTCACTATTAAACATAAATAAGTTTCAGACATTCTGTGTAACCACTAAATATTTTGTCCATGCACTTGATTCAAGAGCTGGCACTAGGCTATCTGCCGTAGGGCCTATACAAGCCTAGCCATAACAATTCCCTGGCTATTTCGTCCCACAATATTTACTTCCCTGGACCCCTGTCTAGCAGGGCGACTCACAGTTGATCTGTGGAAGGTTGGTTCTGGATTGGATATAATTTTATATAAATCTTCCAATAATATTTCCCAATCTCCTGCATTACATCAATAGATTCTTGCCTGAATGTCTGGACTTTTGGCTTGTCAGTCAAATTCAGACTGCAGAGAACAGACATCAGCTGAATCAAAATAGCCAGTTATTTCTTTGCCAACTTGGCTGTGTGCATATATTTTTCTACTGGCTACAATCCACCATACTACAAACAATAGCTGCATTTCTTCACTAAAACAATTACCTGCTTATTACAGGAAAAGGTGTCACTTATCTGCACCTCAAGTGAAAAATATTTACGTATTGTACAATTTTTACATAATTTTTCACAGCACCTTTTGTTTTACATATCTGTTGTATTCTTAAAGAGCATAGCTGTAAGCCATATGCACTTTGTATACTTCACAGCTTTGTTTTTTTATTATAAAACAGTTGCAGGTTTACATATCTTTTTTTTCACCTTTAATATGAAACACAGTTGCAAGTGCAATCAAATATTTGCATTTCACTCTGAAAAATGACCACACTTGACCTGAGTTCATTGTGGCTTCCTTGCAACTTTAAGGAGCAGCAGATGTGATCTGCAACACGGATAATAATGTCATCGCTTTGTGAGCTTTTACTAACTTTAATTCCTTTCCTTAGCAAGCATGACTTTATAGCCATAAGTTGAGGTTTCTAAAAGCTTAGTACAGAAATATTGATAACTGACAAAGCTACGAACATGCATCTCATTTTATAATTTTTTTTAACTGTATATAATGACAAAGCAAGTGTCAATATTAAGGAAATCATGGGAGCAGTATCTAGGTAAGTGATTCCATCATTGTTGCACCCTTTAACATTGAAGACCTGAGTAATCAAACAGTGTGGGGTGTCTTGTGAAGAATTAATGCACTGAGTGTCCCTGTCTGAGTTTGTCCACTATATACACAAATGGTATAACAATGGAGGATGGTTATACTAGTTGTCTGGGGGGGGTGGGGGTGGGGGTAGCATCCTCATCACCAGATTGGGTATCCACATAAAATGTTTGGAAACTCCATTTCTGTGGGGGACCATCTTGGCAAAAAACATGCAAGCTGGTTCTCAGTGCAATGCCTTACTTTCAAATCAAGTTGTGGATTATAAGGTAAAACTTGTAGGCAGTTCATAGCCATAATCCTCTGTGCTGCAGTTCCATTCTCCTCAACCTGATGAACGTGTGTTGTGAATTTGTAAATGTTTTGGGAATGCATTTTAAGAATACAGTCTCTGGGATAGACATCTTATGAAATGTTGCACTGTTGTACCTTTCTGTCATGAATGAAGAGTGATATTACACTAACAGCAAAACATCCTACCACAGGAATTGCAAAATTATTTTCTGATGAATTGCACTACAATTAGTGTGTTACTTTATCTGGCAACACCAAAAATAGTTTGATTTCTGAAAATATTTCCAAAAGTCAAACTTGCATAGGTTCATTTTGTTCCATAAATAACATAATGTCTTGTTTTTTTTTATTTACATCTTCTAAAATATTTTTTGTGGAAAAAAATGCATAGCATTTGATAGGCCAAGGAAGTCAAGAATAAATGCAGAAAACGTGTTCATATTTGGTAATAGTGGGACAGACAGTAAAAGAGTTAAATATGGCTATCCTAAGGGAGTTATAAGAGTTGGAGTATGTAGAATAGTTAAGGTACTAAGGGAGAAGTGACCAACATATTAGTTAGTGGTAGGGAGAAATCTGTGGGTGATTGTGCAACTATAAGGTAAAACTGAAAACAGTTTCCAAGTATGGTAAAAAAAAAAAAAAATTACCAGCTGAAATATAAAATGCTGTAATTAGAGTATGTGAACATGAAAGTCTTGGAATGAGACCAGTGAAAAATGTGCAAGGTCTGAATGAAGGCTTTTATTTGTAAACCTGAGCTAAGCTGAGTTACTTTAAATGGAATGTTACATGGTTAGTAAACCTTTTGTTATGATGGGTTAGATTTTCAGTTAACACGGAAGCTGATTTTATCAAGTTTTGAATAGTCGGATGGTATAAAACAGAAGAGCTGGTATAGAACAGAAGAGGTACTGGGGAAAATGTGACAAGATTTTTAAATGTTAAAGGCGGAGAAGAAAGTGGGAAAGTATGCACACACATTGCATTATTAATGTTTATAAAATATACAAAAAAATTACCTAAAATGTATGGCTATCATTACTACCTTACCTCAAGTTTGTTCCATGGCTAGGCTGAACTTGCATGCCCTCTGTGTCCACATGGATTTTTACTGAGGTCTCTGATTTCCTCTCACATCCCGGAGATATGCTAGTAAGTAAACTGGATGAAGTGTGTGCGCAACAGACTGGCATCCTATCCACAACTGGTTATATGCTTTATGCCAAATGCTTGCTCAGAAATGTAAGGTTTCTAGAAAATGAAAAATGTTTCACCAATTCTGTACATTCCATGCTATGATACAATTGTGGTTGTTAGCAGTTTTGATAAAATTATTTGTATTCATAGTATTAATAAGCAAATGGCATGGATTACTTGACTCACCCTTATACTGCTAACTTTTGGAAATACGACCAGACTTCACCTCATTGCTGCACTGAAGTGTTAGATTATATGACCCTAAGGAAAGATTGGAGAGGATAGAACCTGTACACCTCATCTAAATCGGATCAAAGTCTGTGCCACTGACATGTAGAAATACTCATAAATGTCCAAAACAGAGATCTGATTAACTTAGACAGCCAAGCAAGCTTAAGTCCACAATCTCAAGAGAAGCATCCAGATCTGCTAAGAACTGGTGGTCAAGGACACCACATACACAAACACCGTAGATGTAGCCAACCTGATGGCAAACAGGTTGTGAAAACTTCACTCCTCTGCCCACCCCCCATCAATAAAACAGGACTTCCCAAGTACTTGCTCCCCCAATCTCTAAGGAGCAAGTCATCACTGTCCTCTCAAAGGCAAAACATACAGCCACCATGGGAACTGATAACATCCCAGGCTGCATCCTGCATGAACTCCTGCAGGAACTTGCAGCACTATTAGGTACCCTTTTCAAACAAAGCCTGAGTACTGGCTTCATCCCAGTTGAGTGGAGGACAGCTACTGTTGCACAAAGGTGGAGCATCCACAGATTCACGAAATTATAGACACATCAGCCTAACTAGCCTGATCTGCAAGGGCATGGAGTAGATGATCATGGACCTCATTAACAAGGACATTGTCAACCTCTAGACACAGTTTGGTTTTGTCAAGCAGTGGTCATGCCTGTTAAATTTGGTCAACTTTGAAACGGTCACCAAGGCCGTGTATGAGGGGAGGATTCTGCACATTGCCTACCTTGACCTGGTCAAAGCCTTAAATACTATTCCCAACTCTGGTGTAATAAACTGTCTCAGCTAGGCACCAAATCCATATTACCAGATGAGTAGCAAACTCGCTCACTATTAAACCCCACCCAGACAAAATAGGGAGAGCCACCTCAAGTAGTAGACCCATAACGAGCAGTGTACCCAAGAGATCGTTCTTGGGGCCTCTGCTGTTTCGGATTTACTTCTCAGAGGTGTAGGCCAAATCTAGTGCACTATAGCTGACCAAGTTTGCAGATGACTGCAAGCTGGATGCTGTCATCAATTCCCCTAGTGATGTGGACATCCTTCACGAGGGTCTCACCCAAGCAAATGACTGGTGCCAGAAACATGGTGTCAAACTGAAATGCCAAAAATGCATTATCCCTTCTGGGGAGAGTGATGTCCCCACAAATTATTACATTGATAATAAGGTGCTAAGCATGCAATCAGTTGTGAGGGGACTTGGGCACCCAGCTTGATAGCAAACTGACTTTTGACCACCGTATAGCCTCCATTTGTACAGTAAGCTTTCTACATGGCCCACTTCATTAGTAAGGGCATCTCATCCAGGGACAAAGGTGGTCATAACATCCCTGTATTCTTCCCTTATAACACCCATTATTGAGTACAATGCATGTACCTCACAAAGCACATGCAGCAGTTGGAGAGACCACAGAGGTTTTTCACCTGGAGAATCCAGGGCCTCAAACATCTACCCTACACAGGCAAAAAGCTCTGTCCCTCTACTCAGTCTCCTACAGACTTCTCAGAGGTGACCTCTGTCTGGCATACAAAGCAATCTCAGACCCCCCCCCGTGATGGGACTGCTGCATATCCGCAAGTCATGCTTCACTCGAGTAACCACATGCATGACCTCAACCTACTTTGTGACATCAATAGGACATGGTGGGACAGATTTGTCCTCCCCTTTTGTGGAATAGACTTCCTTCCCATGTAAAGCAGTGTACCTCATTAAACCTTTTTAAGAGTAACCTGGATAACTGGATGGGGAACAAAGTACACCCTTGGGATTTCACCTGTGTCCCTGCTGGACAATAGTGGCATAGGGTGGTGACTTGGGAACATGGGCTAAATTCTTGGCTAGGCTTGTAAGGGCCAATAGCCTAATAACTTCCTGTGATAAAAGCATGGTGAAGTACATATACACAAGTCATTGTGAAAATACTGAAAATAGTAATTTTATATACTGGAAATTCCTCTCCTTACTCTGCATACTATAATGTCATATTGTTAAATACACCTGGTTACTTTCATGGAACTCTACTCACTTCTGGCAGAAATCCACACAGTTGAACAAGCAGCAGTGAATTGATATGGGTTTTATGGAATTGTAACCTTGTGTTTCTAAAACACTGCTATAGCACACTAACTAACTAGATGGCTATTTTTCCTATGCATTATAAAACTCAACTGTATTAACAGATCTCTGAGAACATGCCATTTGTTAAGCTTTAGTCTAAAGAGAAAGCATGACTATTGTCTAATAGAAAGCTCCAACAAGGTCTGTAAAAAATGAAGCTATCATTAAACATTTGGTATCCGTATGCAAGCTCTTAATTGTGGTAGTCTAGGATTATGAATGTGTTATATTTCAGTTGGTTTCTCTTTAATTGAAATAAGTCAATAAGGATTAATGACAGAAATTGACATGCTCTTTGTTTTCTCTATACACCGTACTTAAGCTGGCAACAGTTGAGCGTTTAATTTGATCTTTCCACGATAGCAATATTTTTCTCAGTTGATGAAATAATCTAATTTATTTTGCTTACAATAAATGTTTTTGTACAGCCATGGAAACCCCAAAACATGACATCTGAAATGCAAGTTCCCACGTATTTTCTGTGCCTGTCTTATAAGCTCTAGGTCCCATTTACTCTGTCTTTAAAACACAGAAGCATAGCAAAACTGGGGTGCTAGTCCAAGTCGATGGATGGCAGAATGCATTATATTTCACTTGGTTTATGAAAAGTTGAGTGCCGTTGAAATATGTATGTTTAATACTATTGATCTGGGTTTATGGATTATCTAAAGTGATGCTGCATTTCATATAACACTAATTTGTCTTTTGAAATTGTTCAATGTCCAGGATTTACTGCACTTTCTGTAGTTTTTCAGTGGGTACTGATGCTAAGTAGCTTTGTAGTTTATCTGTAAATTTGATTATAACTATTTGCACATGTATTGTTTTGGTATGTATTTCTGAGTTGTATCTTCACAGAAGTCATTTGTATTGGCTCATCTGTTCAGTTTTCAGATAGAAAATTAAGAAAAAAATGTATTGCTACAATGTAGGTTTTCAAGCAAAGATTTCACCTTGATAGATTAGTATTTCCTGCTTTGCCCAGTGCAGGTACTTTTATTTTAATCAGTTTGGCTAAAGGTTGTTTTACTGTATATGTTACAATCATCTGGATGTTGGTTACAATGTATCACTGTAGTGTTTTTCTCTATCTAAATTGTTGTACTCGTCTGCAGCTGTTTTTGGTCAGGGTGTTAGAATATTGGGTGTTTAGGTTTCTCTTGTCAGGTTCACTGCTGCGTGCCACTTGTCTGGCATCTTTTCTAAGGCTACTGAGAGCTGTGCTGAAAGGACATCTGCTGATAAAAGGATAATTGGTGTTTTACTTTCAGACTTCATCAAATAGCATGAAAGTAGTTGTTTTCACTTTGAAATTCCCTAGTAAGTTGTTTCAAGCGTGTGATTTTTTTTTTCAGTTTTGTTAAAACTTGTTTTACGAAGTATGAGAGTTGTCTGGCTGTTACTGTGTTAAAGGTGTCACCTTAGTGTTTGTTTTTTGTATACATCTCCATTTTTCGGAAAAAACAAGGTTACCCCTAGCTACCAAATAGGTGGCAATCCACTGAGCACAGAATCAGGACTGGGATATTGGGTTGATAGTAGTAGTAGTCTCTCCACCCGTATTTAAGTAGTTAGAAGAAGACCTTCTACATTGCCCACTTACCTTATCATCATGGGATTCTCTCATCTAGATCAAGGGAGGTCAAGTCATCCCTTACTATATACTCATCACCATCGTATTTAATTACAATGCCCACATTGAATGTATCATTACGACACTTCCAGCGGGAGGCCACAAAGAGTTCCAAACAAAGGATAAGGGTCTCAAAGGATCTCCCTATGCTGCCCGACTGAAAGAACTCAGCGAATTTGTGCAACTCCATGCTCAAGGCTCAGACCTTTGCCTAACATACAAGGCCCCTACATGTAACACCCAGCGTTGATATACTTTTTGATCAAAAAAAAAATCTAGATCCATCAGGAGTCATCAGAGTCACCACCATTACGGCTATACGCTATTAATAGACGAGCTGGAGATTCATCACTTAAAGAGACTCCTCCCAAATATTCCTAAATCCGGTATATAAAAGGCAGAGCACCTGCGCTGGCACTTATTCCAAGCCTTGACCAGACCAATGGATGACCAATGGATGGGAGATACGCAGGATATACCAGGGATTACCAGTCAGAGGCACAGCAAAATAATAGGTATAGTTCCCATATACTAAAGGGGTGGCATAAGCCACAAAACTATGGGCTAGGCTTGTAAATGCCCTCGGGCAGATAGCCTAGTATGAACCTATGAACCTATGAACCTATTTTTATACTTGTCTGAAATTTTTCAGCCCGTTCTGGTTAGAGTGTTAAATTTCCGAGTGCCAGATGTTGTATTGTTCTTGCCTGGGAAGGTATTGCTACTGTATAAACGAGGAGCAAAATCCTTCAGTTTTTCTACTGATTCTCTTGGTTTCTTTTCTCAGTTTAACTGTGATGGGTGCTGCTCTTTACAACACTGTATTTGACATGCAGGAAGCCTTCAGTTTTAAATTCTTTCCTATGATCCTTGTGTGCTGAGCAACCCCACAAGTAGCACTTTAAACTGTGGTTACAAGCTGATTATGATGAATGATTAAAGCATACTGTTTAATGATTAGATTAAATGCTACTGTTAAGCCATTTGAAGCAATTATAGTAATAAGTTTGTGATTCATATAAAATAAATGAAGTAGATAATGTATTGTACTATAAACCAGAGTTATTAATCAAAGTTTAGCATTTAATTATTTTAAGAAATAAATAGCAGTTGTTAGTGCTGAGTACGGTTTGCTCCATTGATTTTATTTTTATATTAAATACTATAAACCAGGAGTTATTTCAGAACCCCTTTTCTCTTGGACAAAAATGGATGAGTTGACATATTAGTCTTTCACCCTTCTACCCCTTGTCATACTTGAGCAGTGTATCAATTGCCTGATGCTCATAGACAACAAAATATTGCTTAGCTCGACACTATTTGTGAGAAATGCAAGTACTTCCCTAAACTGGAGGTCATCTCTCACAACCTAACCCATCCAGTGAGGAACGCATCAGCAGTCCTCTTTTTTCCATTTCTACACAAGGTCGTTGTGTCTTGACAACTGTCACCATCTTTTGCTTCAGTGCCACACTCCTATTTTCAACAGCACTCATGTCTGACTGTCACGTCTTCTCTCTGTCCACCCACCCCTTTGCTGGATGCCCTCACTTCCTCTCGTCTTCCTGTCCCAAATGTTCCTCCCCAGATTGTCTTCTGCTTTTCTGCATATGCCCAAATCCCCATGATTTGTTCTTTTTTGATCCTCTCTGCAGTTAGAGCTACTTTAGCTTCTGCCCTTATGTTCTCATGTCTTCACCTGTCCCACAGTCTACATCTTTACCACCTGTCTTGGCATTTCATCATTATCTCTGCCTTCCTCTGCTGCGCTGCTTTACTGACTGGCTTTGTGTCATACAGTACTACTGGTTACACCACTGTAGTCAACATCTTACTTTTAGGCTTCTTTGGCATTCTTCTGTCATAAACTACACTTGACACTCTGTGCCAGTTGGCTGCCGACCCTCTGATTTTAGCTTTGACCTCCTCATTCAGACTTCCCTTCTCCTCAACCACAACCTCCCAGATGCTTGAAGCTGTCAGCCTGTTCCACTATTTTCCCTTCTACTTTAATTCGCAGCTTCTTCTGATTTCTACCATTTGTTGTCATTACAGCTGTCTTACCTGTACTCTTTCATCCCATGTGCCTTTGGTTTTGTATTCTATTCACTTTGTTAAAGTTCTCTGAGTCACTGCAATGCCACATAATCTGAATACAGTAAATATTGAGCTGTCCCCTGTGACCTCTTGGCTAATGTAGTCCATCACCAGTATGAATAGCAGTGCGGTCACAGATGAACCTTGATATGCACCCACTCTCACTGGGAGCTCCTCTGTGAGACCGAACAATATTTGTACTTGTCATTGGGTCCTTTTACATTGCTTGCACTAATCCTACCAATATTTCTTGGACTTTGAACCAGTGCAGGGCTGCTCAAATCCGCTTTCTTTGGGAACTTGTCATATGCTTTCTCCAAGTCTAGGAATGCCCAGTTGGACTCTTTCTTCATTTGTATCTTTTTTTTTTTTGTGTCTAACTCCACATATTGGGTCAGATGTGTTACATCATCTGAATCTGAACCGTTCATCTCCCATCTCACTTTCTAGTACTCTGCACATTTGTTTATCAATCACGATAACATGATACCACAACCCCATGTTGAGGGGGGAGGGGAAAAAGGGGGCTACTGATGATGAATCACCCTTTCCAGAACTTTCATGCAATGTGCCAGGAGTCTGATGCCTCTATACTGCCCACAGGTATTTGGGCTATGTCTCTTCATATTGCTATGAGTACCCTCAGGAGCCATTTCTCCCTACCTCACTCAACATCTTTATCATGTTTGCTGTGATCTTATCTGAGCCTGCTGCTTTGTTTGACTTAATTTTCCTTATTGCTGTTCTTAGTACTTCTGGGGTGGGCTGCTCCTCTTCTCTCATCATAGGCTGTGTCTGGGGCAAGTACAGCTTCTGTGGGGTTGCTGACATAGCATTCCACAAAAACTGTCTAAACCATCATATGTTAAGGCTGTCAGAAAATCCTTGCCCAAGTCTCCAATGCCCATTGAGCATAAGACCCATTGTACACTCTGCACTATAACACATACTGGTATAATCACAGTTACAAGTAATATTGTGGCAGATTATCCCAAAGAGAGTGCATAAATGCACATGCAGACATGCAAAAATGCACTAGTGATGGATGACTCAGGCACACTGATTCTACTCGCACAAGGCTGGGTAAAGGCAGGGTAATAGTGACTTGTCTTTAAGGAGCCAAGATAGCATTTCAGAGTCCCTCAAGCCAGGCACGTATGTCTGACATGATGGTTGTCCATGTGGGATTAAATGACCTGGTGCAGAAACCTCTGAGGGAAATCCTGAGTGACATGAGGGAGCTCTCCATGCATGTCACAAATGCAGGAACGACCTTTGTATTGAGTGTAATCCTTCCTTCATCAAGAGTGATGAAGTGCAAAGAAAAGATAATTGGGTTTCACAGCTTATCTAAGGGGATCCAGTATGTATCAGCATGGGATGAGGCACTTGACAATTGAAACTGCTTTTCAGGGACTGATTGCACCTCTCATTTCAAGGTTTCTATATACTAGCAAAAGCCCTTTCTGCCCTTGTAGTGCCTAATTTAGGTAAGGCCCAGGCAGTAGCCCTCCCATTCTAACTATAAAACAAACTAGGCACAAGACCCCATCAAGGTGGCTCTACTCAGTGCTAGGAGCGGAAACAAATGACCTGATCTTAAGGTCCTCACACATTGGACCACACTCAGTTGTCTTGCCAAAACTTGAGTGTTTTCTGAGAATGTAAATTCTCTCTCTACCTGGGTTTTGCATATACCATGCCTTTAGACTTGTGAGAAACTATTGTGGCACACCCATATTTATTAGACACCACATTGCCTTGAGGCACAGAAACCAAAAAAAAAACACTTTCAGAAATTAAAGATCACACCCATATTTATTAGACACCACATTGCCTTGAGGCACAGAAACCAAAAAAAAACACTTTCAGAAATTAAAGATCACACTAAATAGGATCAGTTATCAGGTCATGGCTTGCAATAGGACCTTGTGTGTCTGTGTGTGTGTGTGCGCGCACAGATATAATCAAATTTCATGAACTAGGGGTTGTGAAGGTATGTTTTGAGGGACAAAGTATTGAACTCCTGTAAGTACAAGACCAAGGATAAACTCAAACCAGTTGCAACAAAACATTTGAATATAAAAGCAATATTTTATTAATCCATTTTGTCCAGTATGCCATTTTTCACATTTTTCTACAGTGAGTATTGGTGCAGCTGCCTTCTCTGCTTGGACAATGACTTCTTCTGCTGTTGCCTGTATTCCTTTCATTTTCAGAGTCTACTAAGTTAAAGCAGCAGCATAATTCCTGTGCTCTAACTCTTGAGGACGAAGTGTAGATCTTGTGATTTACCAAATGGTTACTTAAGTTGTACATGCAGGAAGAACATCAACTATTTCTATTAGTGATGGTAGTTAATCATGCAAATTGGCTTCCAATTTAAAAATGGATTGTGAATTGGAACATCTCCGATATGGATGACATGTAGTCAGCCTACATGAAGATATCTCATGAGATGATACAGGAGAGAAGTTGGATAAACTGTTTGTGGTGCTGAACCAGGCAGTGGCCATTAAAGCTGATCTGAAATCTGCCACAGTGAAGATTGCTGTGGATATTCCACCTTCATTTTTTGAGTCGTGCAAATGTCATTCGTGCTGCCCACCTGAAGAGAGACAGGAGTGTGTTTGTGATCATCAGAATTATATTTGAACCCTGTAGGACACGCATGTAGATTGTGAAGTGTTATAGACTGCACAGAAACAACCTGAGGCTTGTTTATGTGAAGGAGTAGAGAGGTGAATGAGATATTTTCCTGCAAGCTGAGCTAAACCTGCATCAGATCTATTCCATAACATACCTATTAATGGGTCGCACCATTTTATAAGACTCCAGCAAGGGCAAACCATTCATCGACACACATGACATTTTATCATCTTAGTTTCAGGGTTAATAGAATAGAGAGATGATCTAATCAGCTAAAGAGGTGAAAGAGACTTGTCCTTACAAAACTGTACTGTTCACATTTTTAAAGATTTTTTTCACAAGTGATGGAGATAAGGAGGATGTTTTAGCAATAACTCATGACTGGGTGTAGCTATCCTAGGATTTATCTGCAGTCGGTGTGGTATAACTGTAATTTACTTAAAATATTAGTAAAATAACATTTTATCAAGAACGTGCTTCATCCTACCAAGAGGAAGAATGAAAGTCTGTCTGGCATTACTGACTGAGAAATCCTTGGTGATTGAAACACGAAATTAGAAATTTTATGATACAAATAGAAAAATCATGGATGTTCTGCAGATCTCTTAATAGTTTATAGTGGTACGTTTTCAGTAGTGCAACTAATTTCAAATGATTGTAAAGTTCTTAATATAGATTATGCAAGAATGTGTGCATATGTATGCCTTCATCACAGATGTGCTGTCCATAATGTCAAAGAAGGCAATGTACAAGTCTTTAAAGATGTTCTTCATCTCACATTGCTGCAGTCCTTACATATGGGTAATCCGCTGTCCTCTGTCGGCCCGAATACCAAAGTATTAGGCTGGCTGGTCATTT
>NC_056743.1:146829519-146894432 GCF_019279795.1 Protopterus annectens | reverse complement strand
GGCATTTTTCAGTTCTTAAAAGGAACACTCAACAGTGTGCTGAACTAATAGTAAATGGAACTGCCTATACTGAGCCAGGGATAAAACAAATTTGCTGGCTGATAAATTTAGCTCCAATTTTAACACACCACTCCAGTTCCCTTCCAGGAAATACCCTCTACCATTTCTCACCCAACTACCACCAAAGAACACGTCTGCACTGCATTCTCCAGAGGTAAAAAAAAAACACTGCATCAGTGAGTTCTGATAATATCCTAGATGATTCCTAAATAGCTTGAAACTTTCCGTCAGGCCACGAGAATTTTTTTTCAACCACAGCCTCCAGAGAAGCACCTTCCATAGAGAATGGAGGACTGCAGCTCTCATACTGATGATCAAACTTGTAGGTCTGTTGATGACCTTTGTCTAGTTTTACATGGAAGGCCATGAAAAGAATCATCATAGACATCATAGAGAAAACATAGGACATCTTCATTGACTAGTTTCATCCCAGTTCAGTTTTATCAAGGGAAGGTCATGCCTACTTTTTGAGTATATCATGAGCTATGGATGAGGGCAAAATTGTATACTGCCTACCTTGACCTGGGAAAGGCATCTGCAATACTTCACTGTGGTATTATAGACACTCTCAAACATGGGCATAGATCCCTATGACATGTAATGGATAGGCAAATGACTCACAGGACACATGAAGTTATGGTGGGGGAACCCACCTCCACCAAGAGGCCTGTTGCTAGTGGTGTCCCAAAGGGCTTGGTATGGAGATCTCTTCCCTTTGGAATATACTTCTCTGAAGTCAAGGTAAATGTAGAGGCCTTTTGGCTGACCAAATTTGCTGATTTGTGGATGCGATAACTGGATATCCTCCAGGAGGTTCCAACACTGATAAATAACAGCTGCCAGAAGAATTGCCTAAAACGCCATGCAAAATGACGTATAATTGTACCCTTTGGTAAGAAGATCACCTTTGCAAATTACAACATTGATACTTCCCTAAGTCTAGACCCAGTGGTAAGGAACTTGGGAACTCGTGTTTACAATAATGTGAACTTTGATCACCATATGTCTAAAGTAGTAAAAAAAAAAACTTTTCTACATGGTTCAACGAGTATGTAAGGGCATGGCATCCAGATCTAAGGAGATCATATGCCCACTATACTCGGCCCTCAATAGACCAAAAGTGCACCCTTCAGCATGTACTTGACCAGGCATTTGAAACAGCTGGTGTGACAGCAGATGTTCCTCACTAAAAGAATACAGGATGTAGCTAGGTCCTATGTGAACCACCTCAAAGCCCTGTCCCTGTACTCTTGCCTCCTACAGACTAAGGCAGCAACTGTTACCTAACCTACAAGGCATTCTCCAATCCATCCCTGATACATTGTGTAATTTTACTGCTGTTTGTTTTGCGAATGTGTAGCAGATCAAAGGATCTAAACCTGGTCTGAGATGCAAAATGTGTTAAGGGACAGGTATGTCTCTGTTCTAGAGAAGAGATAATCTTACTCCCCATTCATGTAAAACAGATCTCTCATTCACCCATGGCTTGCTGAGTATGGCCCTTATGGACAGGGCCAGTTTGTAGATGCCATAAGGCACAGGTATATACCAAACCATTCTGGTCTGTGGGCATTGATAACAGAAACTTTGAGTTATGACTGTCTAGGCTTAAATGGGCTCTAGGTTTGTAGCCTAGTAGTCTCCTATGATCCTATGAAAAATTTCATAAATGGAGAGTTTTGGCCACTTGTAAAAAGAAGCGACAGAAGAATTATGAAAATATAAAAACAAAATCCAGAAATTTTTGAAAGGTATAAAAAAGGAACATGGACATAGGGAAAACATTGAAATCTGATGTGGTACAATGTTCACAGAAAGGAGAAAGCAAAACTAAATTAACCAGTACAAAAAACAGCTCCAAAGATATTAGAAAGAAATACAGGCAGACAGCAAGATATGGAAAGTTTCACAATAAATAAGATAAAAGAAAGGGGAATGTAGAAAAGAGGATTATTAAGGTAAAGGTTAAACAAATAGCAAATGAAGTTATGGATTACCGGCGAGTTAAAGGATTTAGTGGAAAAAAATCCAAACGGTTAATGCTATACCCTGAAGGAACAAGTCCCCAAATTTAGGAGAAACAAGTGGAGCAGGAGTCTGAAGACTTGCCACATGATAATGATCTGGAAACTTCTTCAGGAAACCAGTGCAAAAGTTCAGATGACGTTGCACAGCAAGGGAAGTAGCAGGAAACCATGGCAAATCTGGTGTTGTGGAATAATGGGCCCATGAGTTCCCATATGAAGGAGCAACAGATGATGGAGAGTGCATCTGAAGATCATGCCACAGGAAGATATCATGGAAACTTCTGCAAAATGCCTGGAGGAGACCGAGCAACGGATGTGCTCTGTCTAGAAAAAAAACACTGCAAGGGAAGGGCTGCTTAATTTAATAGAATGGATAGACATATTAAGATTGATGAAGGCAACAGAGTAGAGCAAGTAAATAAGACCCAATACATCAGTTTAATACAACTGATATACAGTGATGGAGTATTAAGAGAAGTTCGTGTAATATAGTAGAATTAAATGGGATATATAACTGTGCAGCTAAATTAATAGAATCTTGCCAGAAACACTTGGGGCAACAAGGGAAAGGAGGGGAGGAATCAAATGCCACAATGGCAGCAATGAAAGGTGAAAACTATAAAGCAAATAAGACCAGACCTGTTGTGTTAGAATATAGAAGAGGAAACTGATCAACAAAAATACTTAGATGGACTTTTTTTTTTTTAAACAAAGTATATTATCAAAACGGACCAGGACTTATCGTACAATATTGCAAATAAGCTGAAGATAGCACAGGTAGACAAATTTAGATGATGCACAGATGAAAGGAAAATTACAAAATAAACAATTCATTTGTTTTGTAGAGAACTTGCAAACAAAAGGAAGAAAACCATCACCAAAAAGAAGAAAGACATTTTGGAGAAAAACTTATGAAGACCCTGTGGAATACAACAAAAATGCTAAAAGGCTATAGAATAATTTTAAAAGAAACAAAGTGTAGAAGATGTGAAATGGGATGATAATTGTCAGAGAAATTGAAACAAAATTATGACAACCTCCTAAATGGAAGATCCTAGGCTAAAATGCAGTACCAGACCTCTGGATAATAGTATTAACATCTTTACACACAGATTTATCCCTGAATAACAATTACTTACCTCTGCATGCTGAACAGACATCAATCTGGTTAACAGGCAAAATTATACTCCTTAGGAGTGAACCTGTAAGCCATCCAAAAAACTATAGACCGTTAACTTGCCTTCCAATGACATACAAAATACATGCATGAACTGATGCCGACAGTTTGCAGTCATTTAGAAAACTCAGGGCAATAGAACAAAAGGGTAACAAGTCCATATGGAACAAAGGATCGTTTAATTCAAAATAAAGCCATAAGAGAAAAAATATAAAAAGGGGACGAATGCTAAGTTTGGCATGACAGATTACATAAAAGCATTTAACAGCAGCCCATACTCATGGATAAGGAAGTGCTTACATATTTGTACGATATGTCCTACACTGATCAATTACATTACTGTGACCATGAAATAGTGTCAAACCTCTTTGCAATTAAGTCATGGCTAAGGTCAAATTGATATCAAAGGGATAATAATTCAAGTGGGTATATTCCAGGATAATTGTTACTACTGTTTTGTCTTGCTGTTAACACAGTAAGCTGCTTATTTATGTTAAGAACATGGTTATAACTCGGGTCTCAGAAAACAACCTTGCTTAACTTCTCATCTGCTTAGTGTGGATGGCTTAAAACTGCATAGTTCATCAGATGAGCTGAAAGCACAGCTGCAAGTGGTTAAAACTTTCTCAGGTATAAGAATGCTACTTGGTCTTGATAAACGTGCAAAAGCAACTTTTAAAGCAGGAAATTTGCAATACCAAGAAAATATCAATGTGGGACAGGAATGCAATACGAAGGAAGTTGAGCAGGATGGAGTGTGTATATATTTGGAATTGATAAAGGGTGGCAAAAAACATGAAAAACATGAACAAATGTGAATAAAATTAAGTAAGGAATACTTTAGAAGATCAAGACTAATATTAAAAACAGCCTTGACATCCAGGAATAAAGTCCAAGTTATAAACAATTTTGCTCTTCGTATTCTAACTTAGTTTTGCAGTGAATGGCCCCAAAAGGTGTTGTACAGAAGCGCAAAAAAACGTTTTACGCTTTATATAATCTTGGTATACAGCAATTTTTTTTTTTTATCTTTGCTCTAAATGAGGTATGGACGTCTTCAAAATTGATTATTGTATTTATCTGCAGTCGTGGAACTGCATACTTATCTGCTGACCTCATTAGATCCAAACACAGAGTTTTAAAACATGAGGACCGGAAGTCTGAAGTAACCTATCTGTTTAGTTTAGCAGATGCATTCCGGTGTTGAGCTGGAATGGAAACCAAAGGAGAAGCAGACAGAAAATCATGTAGCAACTGAATGTACCGAAAAGCAAGTGAGAGAATATAATTAGGATCAAATGATACGGTTAATAATTTGTAGAAAAGGCATAAATGATGTGGCAAATAGAGATCTGAAACAACTTCATGTTAAGGATTTGATACAGGAATGGGTAAGAAGATGAGAGTTGAAACTAGAAGATAAAATGTTAATGTCAGCCTGTGATACTAGACTTCATACCTGTTGGTTTACAAAGTCTATTGAACATGTGGGAAAAACACAAGAATGTTTGTTTAAAAGAAATGGAAACTGTCAGAAATCTTGTAGCTGGGTGTAGTACACTTATGATAGGGGGCTTGTACACTGGCACAGTAATGTGGCGAGATTGTTGCGTTGCTGATTGTGCAAACCCTACAATACAGGAGTAGCTGAGAAGCATTGGAAACTTGAACCTCAAAGCATTATAGAGAATGATGTACATCACATAGGAACACCCATTACCAACAGCTGAAAAAATAGATTTGAGAAATCAGATATAGTAGTCCATGAAGACAAGACAAAAGTAGCATTAATCACTGAAATTGCAACACCTATTGATTAGTGACTTCTGTACACAGTGATATGATCATAAAATATCAGAATTTGCAGGCAGAAATGAGAGCAATGTGGAAGAAAGATGTCCAGACAGTGCCCATTAGTAGGAGCAATGGGTCTCCAAATAAAAAAAAAAAACAATTTACAACTCTGTATGAATTGCAGAAAGTTAGTTCTGGGCACATTGCAGGTGCTTGAAGGTAGTACTTCTTGCTAACATCAAAGATTGAAACAATACTAATTTCATGAGCTTTAATTACACCCTGACTTAGGAGTGGGGAACATTCCCATCATGGTATTAGAAACCCAAAAGACTTGGAGAAATTAAACCCAGAGAAACTCTTACACTATTATAAATGCCAACATTTTCTTCCATCTAATTAAATGTCTGTTGGTACCTTCCCTTTATGGTACCGAATAAAACAAATGCACTTGATTAATATAGTAAATGTAGCCATATTCAAAATTACTCTTAGAAGTATTTGGAAAAAAATCATATCCCTGCAGTGGGTTTATATCATGTTATCGAAAGATAACGGGCCGGATTCACGAAGGCTTGCACGGAGTCTAAGAGTAGTGTAAGACTCCATGCAGCCTTCGCGATCCAGGAACAGCCCAAAGTCCGTGTAAGAGACAAGCTAAAACGGCTCTTACACGGAGTGGGCATGGATAAGCTAATCACCTCACTTGCAGCCGAATAGCATGCAAATGAGGATGATTAGCGATCCAGGAAGCCCAGAACAGCCCGTGTAAGAGCCGTTTTAGCTGCAGAAATGTACTCAGTTGACAACTGAGTACGTTTCTGCAAAAACTGCAATGGAGCCATGTCCGCTCCAAATAAAGGGTGCATATGTGTCAGGCAGCATGCCAATGGCCAATTATGTGGCCATTGGCAAGGTAACCTGATGCAAATATCTTAAAAATATAATTTTTTTTTTTCGGCGATCGCCGATGTTTAAACCCAGCGCAGCCCAGTGCAAACGGGCTGCGCTGTATAAAACATAAAAATGAAGGTTATAAACCCACAAATGTGGGTTTTATGCAATACATGGAATGTCAATGCAGGAACCAGCAGACCAAAACCAACATGGCCACTATGTAGTGGTTGCTAAGGGGGGAAGCTGAGTCTAAGAGATGTAACTAAGCATTAGTAGGCAATCTGATGCAAATGGGTGTTAGGATACTGAATTCCACTGTCACATAGCAAATGAGCACAGTCTGAGTAGTGTAAGAGTTACAGAAGGGGAAGAACAGAGTAGGAGATAGGTGACATCACAGGGGGGAATGGTAGAAAGAAATGCAGTTCATTGGAGGTCAGAGTTACATGACAGATGTCAGACAGATATCATGGAAAGAGGTGTGCCACTAAATAAGCATGAGAAAGTCAAGAAATGGAAGGTGTACACTGTTGCCTACACCAAAGTTTCTTGCTGGGCGTGCGTGCGCACGTGTGCGCACCATGAAGCACGAGTAAGGCAGTGTGCGCACGTGTAAGGCAGACTGAGCATGTGGGAACGTGTTGGGGATGTTTAACACTGTTTGCGCGGGTGTGCATGCGTTTTAACCCGAATAAGCAGATTCTGAACTGTGTAAGCATGTGTGCACGTGTGTAAGCCACTGTGAGCGTGTTTCTGCTGGTCTGCACACAGCTCCTCCCTGAGGAAACAGAGAGAAAAAAGGAAGCAACAGATTTAGTAGGAATCTAGCAGGGAATACTGCTGGTGCTAGCAGGTGAAAACAATTAGAAGCAGGCAATTACTCAGGCAGAATAGTAGCCCAGCCCAGCACTTAAAACTCTGCAAACAGCAGTGCAGGATGTTACTCTCAAGAGACACTGCAAGACAGGAGTTAAGTTATTAGAAGTGAAAACTGAAAAAGCTGAACTCAGAGCAGAAATGTTAGGGGCTGCCATAGCTGTCATAATGAGACGTAGGCGACTTGCTGTTGGTGGTGACAATGCAGATGGTCCCAGACAACCCACAGTGAGGAGACGGAGAAGAGTGTACAGGCCCAGGGTCACCTACCACGGGTTACATGAGCTGGAGATATTAGAGCGCTATAGAGTGGACAGAGACCTCCTGCAGCAAATAGTGGAGCTGTGCAGGCCACGCCTCACACACAGAACCAACAGAGGGGAACCCATCTCAGTGGAAACCAAGATGTGTTGGCCTAAGAATACTAGCAACAGGTACCTTCCAGAGACCAACTGGTGATATGATGGGGATATCACAGGCATCAGCCTCCAGGGTACTGCACCAGTTCCTGGATGCCATGTCAGCACATGTCGGTGATCATGTATATTTCCCCAATGCCTGTGAGGTATTGGCCAGTAATATGTGTCTCTTCCAGCAAATAGCGGAATACCCTGAGGTAGTGGGTGCAATAGACTGCACGCACATACGCATCAAAGCACCAGCCGGTGAGCGAGGTAGGGCATACATCAACCGCAAGGGCTTCCCCTCCATCAACTGCCAGGTCATGTGTGATGCCCAGGGCATAATAATGAATGTGTGTGCTGGCTGTTCTGGGAGCTACCATGATTCCCACATCTGGCATTTGACGCAGCTGTACCAGACATTTGCCAATGGGGACATCCCGTACGGACACCTAGTGGGGATGCAGGTTATGCACTGGAGCCGTGGCTGATGACACCCATCAGAAACACACACACACCTGAACAGGAATGCCATAATGAGGCACATGCACAAACACGTAATGTAATAGAGCGTGTGTTTGGGCTGCTCAAGTCACGGTTCCGGTGTCTGGACACATCTGGTGGAGCCTTGCAGTACACACCAACTACATGTACCCAAATTGTCATGGTATGTGCTGTGCTACATAATATGATCATGCGAAAACAGCTGCAGCAGGACCAGCATAGGGCTGGGCCAAACAGCCCCCCACCATTGCCAAGGCCATCACAGGCAGAGCGTGACTTGGAGGAACAACCAGAGCCTGCCCCAGTAGGCAGAAGGAGGCGTGCCCAGTATGCCCTGGCCTTGGCAAAGAGGCAACGCATAGCACATACACTGGCTCAGTAGGAACCCTGGGAATGATACCCCCTCTGACTCACTCTAATAACATGGATGCCTACAATGACATGACCTGCTCACAAACATGTACAGGGAAGTGTAATATGCGCATCCGACAGAGGCAGCCCTGCAGCACCACCTGAGGCATGAATGCCATGTGTTAAGTAATGTAACACCATGTACTATATGCACACCTGAGGACCCTGACTAACATCCTACCCTCACCAAGCATCATGCCACAATATGACAGTGAGATGATCGAGTGCAATAATTGACTGAAGTATCGCAGTTAGTCAAAGGGGATCCAATGTGTGCCAGTCTGGGATGACATGCTGAGCATGACATGATGCTCCACCTGCTAGGACTGGCGTGCACCTATCAGTGCAGGCCGTATGGATACTGGCAAAGGCTGTTGTTACCCACAGTGTGCCCTGAATAGGTAAGGCTCAAAACACAAACCTATCTCCATAGGTATCAGAAGGGATAAGAATAAGATAAGGGATAAGTCGAAACAGCAAGATGCATGCAGTCTAAACTCACCCAGTATGGAGAATGTTGATATCTGCGCTGTAACAGAAAACTGAGTCAAGGCTCACAACAGCACCCTAACACTACCAGGTTACACCTCATACTGTGCTGTACAGCCTCAAAACAAGGAACAAGCTACAAAAGGAGGGTGACTAGCAAGAATTGTCTAGGATAACCGCACCCCCATGTTGGTACCACAACAAAAAGCAGCATGGACTAGCCATGGTCAAGTAACAGTGGCTAAAACTGCTCCCCAGTTTATAGCCTGCTACAGACTACTGTCCCAACACCAGGAACTGCACCTGGCCTATGCTGGAATACATGAATATATCAAGTCCTCCAAACCACATTATATTGGGTGACTGAAAATACCCAGACATAGACTGGGAGCATTATACTAGCTCCAACAGTGTAGGACAAAAGTTCATAGAATCCATAAACCAAAAGGCCCAGGAACAACGTACCACTCCCACAAGAGGGTAAGCATACTGGATGTGATAATCAGCAACATGGGTACTGGATGGCAAGACGAGAAGTGTATTGCTCACTGGTAAAACCAGACCATAGAGTAATCACACTGGATATACAAATCCTGACCACAGTCCCTGGCCAGAAAAGCACAGTGGAAAACATGTGTAAAGCAATATTTGCACTCCTCCAAACTGATGTGGAATCCATTAAAGGTCCTGTGCAGGTGCAAAATATGGGCCACACCTCAGAACCTGTAATACAGCCATTCCATGAACACTGCCAGGAATGCTTGGATTATGCAATCCTAAATTAAAACAAGACACAATGCCATACATGCAGGCATCTGGCATGGTGGACACCAGCCATAACCAAACCATGCAAGAGAATGAGGAAGCTACTACATGATAGAGCAAACATAAACAATGAAGTAATCACTGATCAGTAGTATGGCAATAAAATCTGTCCACACATACAATCCACTAAGGCCAGCCACAACAAGTTGAATCTGTGAATCCTGAGGCAATGTTACACCTGCCCCAAGTACACAGACAACCCCCAACTCCACCCAAGTAATACAAATATATGTGAGAGATGCAACCATCTATCCAAACTGGAGGCTGAGCTCCCTCAACTCAGTACTCCCAAAACTAGTCAGGAGGAGAAGGTAACCACACACACCACAAACACAGTCCCACATAGACCTATCACAACTGCAAACCAAACACATAAACACAGAAAAACATTCCCGGAGGCACAAATTACAAACACAGCACACCAACAGAGGCCTCTAAAGCAGACACCCAATCAAACAACCTCCAAACATAGCACATGCAACACACAGTACACAAAGCTGGTGTGCCAAACAGTCACAGGCCAGAAGGAGAAACAACATGCCTGATACAGTTGTAATAGGTGACTCCATAGTCACACTGCTGTCCCGCACACCAGACTGAACAAGGGAAAGGGTACAGTAAGCTACCTGTAGGCTGCCACAATATGCCGCATAACAGAAGTATGCAGGTCACTCCAAAGCAAGTAGAAATATGATGCAGTCATAGTCCATGCTGGTGTGAATGACCTGAGATGTACCTCCCTAGACTACATGAAAAGAGACATAGATGAGCTCTCTGATTATGTAGTCCAGGCCGGTATGACACTCACCGTTTGCAGCATCCTACCCTTACCAAGAATAATGCCACAGTACAAACACTGAATGATCAGTCATAGCAAGTGGCACACTTACTGGTGTCATTCCAAGGGGATCCAATGTCTGTCTGCTTGGGATGTCATGCTTGACAAGCCACGCAGCTGTTCTTGGGATGGCTTGCACCTGTTACCCCTGGCCGTCTGGATATTGGATAAGGCCTTTGCCACCTCCATAGAGCCTTTTGTAGGCAAGGCTGAAAAGACTGACCCACCACCCTAGAAAACATAAGTGGAAAGAAACATAAGGGTAATGCTGACCAATGCCAGATGTGTAAACCCCAATATGCATGCTCCCAAGGCCATCCCCAGTATGGAGAACATCAATGTCTGTGCAGTGACAGAAACCTGCTGCAAGCCTCCTGACAGCACACCAGCACTACCAGGTTATACCACATATCATGTGTCATGGCCCCAAAACCTGGAACAAAACATAAAAGGAGGGCGAGTATCCATATTCAGCACAGACACCCATACGTCCAGGTAACTGACAATGCACAAGGCATTGGAGTCCACCCATGTGCAACTAACTGTAGGCAAGACTGCTGTACAGTCTGTAGCATGCTACAGACCACACTCTCACACACAGGAACCCCACCCAGCCGTCCTGAAGACACTGGACAGTATGAATGTCCCACCAAATACCAAACAAGGTACCACAAATTACCACATAGGTGGTAAACCATTATGTATGGAAGGAGTAACCAGGGACCTAGGGACACAAGTGGACAGTAATCTGTTATGTGACACCCACATTGCCAATGTGGCTAGGAAGACTGTCTACATTTGACACCGTATCAGGAAAGGATTCACATCTACATCAACAGTGGTCATTGTGCCCCTATACTGTTCTCTTATCACACCCATAATCTAGTACAATGCCTCATATGGGATGTACCTTACCTGACACCTGCAGCAGTTAGAAAGACCTCAAAGGTACCTCACCAAGAGGATAAAGGGTCTCAAATATATGTCATATGCTGCCTGGCTGTAGACACCCCAGCTGAATGCTGTCACATACTGCCTACACAGAGGCATTGCATGCCTGTTGTAGAAGGCCATGCCCAACACAGGAGTAATGGACATGCTCCACCCCAGAAAACTCAAAGCCATCGGAGCTGTGAGAGATATCAACCTCAACAAATAATGAAATAGGATGTGCTGGTGGGACAGATACATAATCCAGAGGCTCCCCACACCCTGGACCAGAATCCCACTCCATGTTAGGCAGAGCCCCTCACTGACACTCTTCAACAGGAATCTTGCCAAGTGGATGGATGATTTTAGAGTTACACTGGGGGTCTTCACTGTGTCATGTCCAGACAGAGGCACAGCAAAGCAAATCATAAATGGCCATAATATTCACATAGTAAGGGGTGGCAAAAGCCACACACACTCTGGCTAGGCTAACAAATGCCCTAGGGTGGATAGCCTAGTATGAACCTATGAACCTATGAAGATACAAATTGTACAGGACACTAAGGATAATCCCAAGGCTTTCACAACTGATGGTATGAACCATGTTGGGAATTCACAGATATGCTCTGAATCACACAAATATCACAAACGCACACACATATTGCCAACATACATCCTGACAGGTGCAGTGCAACCCCCCCCCGAATGCAGAATATCTATCCCAGCAGACTGCTGGCCCCCTGACATTGCAGATGCTGAGGTAACAGCCAGCATCTACAAAGCAAAACACACAGCAGCAATGGTATGAGATGGTGTCCTGGGCTTAGTGCAACATGGACTCCAAGATGAATGGAATGCCAAATCACGCTACTGCTCAATGTCAGCCTTACCACAGAATATGTACCCAAAGAGCAGTGTACAACAACAGTGGTCCTTCTCAACAAAGGTGTTGCCTGAATGGATACTGAACACTACTACCCCGGAATCCTGAGAAGCTGGGTCTGCACAGCTATGGAAAGGATCAGCATGTACCACAGACATAAAGATATTGGGGACCTACTGACACCGGACCCTACCCAGTGTGGCTTTAAGTGCAGATCCTGCCCCTAAACATGTTTGACTCAATTGAAACAGTCATTAAGGTCATTGATGAGGGCAATGTGGTCCACACAGCGTAGCTGGACCTTGCAAAGGCTTCTATACAATACCCTACGTGTTCATTATAGATAAGCTCACCAGCTTAAATATAAACCCCTATGTCAGTAGAGGGGTTGCAAACCAGACCAAGGACAGAGCAGACATGGTCAGACATGCTGCAGCCGTGTCAGACTACAAACCAGATAGAACTGGCATCCCACAAGGCTTGGTCCTGGGATCTCCCTCGTCTGGTATACATGTCCCATAGGTACAGGCAAACATGGAAGGACTGTGTCTGAACATGTTTGCAGAGGACTACAAACTGCTCACCACATATGATCCACCAGCTGACACAAGCATCCCACAAAAGGGCCACATAGAAACAGACAACTGGTGCCATAGCCATGTCAGCAAGCTAATTGCAGAAAAGTGTATAGTCAACCCCCATGGATATACAGTAAGTGCCCACCAATTACCACATAGGTGTTAACCCATTATGTAGTTAACATGTAATGAGAGACCTGGGGACACAAGGTGATAGATATCCTGCATTGGACAAACATGTGCTGTAGTGTTTACAGAAACATACCATATACCCACCTAATCATGAAGGTTGTCAGATCTAGATAAGGGGAGGTCATTGTGGCTCTGCAGTCATCCTTCATCAGTGGTACAATTGACTACAATAGCCCCTGTGGGATGTACCTCAGCAGACACCTCCATCAACCGTAAAGTCCCCAACAGTACCTCACCAGGAGTATCAAAGAGCTTGCACAGATGCCATGTGTTGCCCGTGTTGCTGGTATCAATAAACATGCTGCACCTTGTACAGTCTGAATGGCAGTGAGCTATGCACGAGACCTGAACCCCAGCACTGACTTGCATAGAACAAGCTGTACTGCATGATCCATAACACAGAAGCCACCCCCACCCATGAGTGAACTCCCAGTACAGGCTACCCATAGAGTCACTTCTCAATCTTCCTCAATAGTAATCTTGATGAGTGGATGGGAGATGGTAGCTTTATCCTGGGTATCACTGTCATGTCACAGGTAGACAGAGGCACAGTATACTAACCATGACATATGTCATGGCAAACTCCACTTACAATGTGTGTTGAAGGACAAACACTCTCCAACTAGCATTAGACATGGACTAGGGCACATCGCTAGTGTTTGCAAATGTACACCTATGTTGTGGAATACACTACCAATGTTGGACAAGCCTGGTTTAAGTAGTTCATATCTGAACAGAATGCAACATGGTCAGATGTACACAACTGGCCCCTAACCAGGCTGTTGTGCTCACTATCGAAATGTAAAGCAGTGATAGCACTAAAGCCCAGGATACTGTCCACCACAGTCAAAGTACTACCAGTACACTATACAGTACTACAGTGTTAGGTCAGTGTGAAAGGATGTTGACAACTGTATGCAAAGTATCCCATGCAAACACTGCAGGCACAGTATAATCCTGTTGTGTTCACACACAAAGCAGTTGTACAGTAACTACACAACATGACACACAACCATAAACGGGTGATATTTGTTGAAGTTCACACTCATCCACAAATGTGGTGGGCTGCAGAGTCCAACATATGGAATGCTCACACTGGGCATGCTCACACACTTTGATAAATGAGACATATGTCAGACAACATGCCATGGGAAGGCTGAACTGGGCATGCTCACACACTTAGGCCAAATCTCAGTTTAGCAGTTGGACACACATATCTGGTATTTTTACGTGTTATTCCAGGAACCAACCACATTACAGCAGTCTGCCCAGTGCACACAGTTAAATGACTACAGAGACATACGTGATATAGTGGATCTCTCCCATATGCAAACATCTTCCACAGATGCACAAGTTGTTCATACAAACAGGGAATGCTATGGCAATAAAGATGTGCAAACAGTCTATCAGCAACAAATAATGTGCATTTGACAAACATATGGGTGTAGAGGTCAACACTAGGCTGTTTGCCCTAGGGAATGACAGCTTAGCCAGAGTGTGCTTGGCGTCTGCCTCCCAACAGGATGCACATTCCCCTTTCTAAACACCGATGATGTCAGCACTCTATAAGTATAGCAGGAGAAGGGAAACCTCCCAGTAATGCGAATAGCCCGCTCTGCTAATGCGTCCATCTCAAGTGTCATAACATAGTTAGGTAGGGGTTTGAATCCTGCAAATGGCAAGTGTGTGTGTTTGGCTGAGGGGGGTTAGTGTGTGTATAATTGTGTGTGAGGGAAATGTCCCTTTTGGCAACTAGGTGAACAGACTACAGGATGCACATTTCCCTTTCTAAACATTGATGATGTCAGCACCCTATAAGTACAGCAAGAGAAGGAAAACCTCCCAGTAATGCGAATAGCACACTCTGCTAATGTGTCCATCTCGAGTGTCATAACATAGTCAGATAGGGGTTTGAATCCTGCAATTGGCAATTTTGTGTTTTTGGCTGAGGGGGGTTAGTGTGTGTGAGGAAAATGTCCCTTTTGGCAACTAGTTGAACAGACTACAGGATGCACATTTCCCTTTCTAAACCTACAAGTACAGCAAGAGAAGGGAAACCTCCCAGTAATGGGAATAGCGCGCTCTGCTAATGCGTCCGTCTCAAGTGTCATAATATAGTTAGGTAGGGGTTTGAATCCTGCAAATGGCAAGTGCGTGTGTTTGGCTGAGGGGGGTTAGTGTGTGTGTAATTGTGTGTGATGGAAATGTCCCTTTTGGCAACTAGGAGAACAGACTACAGGATGCACATTTCCCTTTCTAAACACTGATTATGTCAGCACCCTATAAGTACAGCAAGAGAAGGGAAACCTCCCAGTAATGCGAATAGCACACTGTGCTAATGTGTCTGTCTCCAGTGTCATAACATAATCAGATAGGGGTTTAAATCCTGCAAATGGCAAGTGTGTGTTTTTGGCTGAGGGGGGTTAGTGTGTGTGAGGAAAATGTCCCTTTTGGCAACTAGGTGAACAGACTACAGGATGCACATTTCCCTTTCTAAACGCTGTTCAGCTGAAGGCCATGGCTCTGGCACAAGTTGTCTGTTTCTATGATGCCCCTTTGGAAGATGCTTGTGTCGGCTGGAGAGTCGATTATGGTGGCCAGTTCACAGTCATCTGCATATTTGGTCAGCCACAGTCCGTCCGTGTTGGCCTGTACCTCCAATAAATATATACCAAACAAGAGAGGTTCCAGGACTGAGCCTTGTGGGACACAACTCGTAACTGGTTTGGAGTCTGGCATGGCTCCAGCAATTCTAACCATGTGGGTTCTGTCCTTGAGCCACTGTGCAATCCATCTAGTGACATAGGGGCTTATATTTAAGCTGGTGAGCTTCTCTAGAATGCCCAAGTGGGGTATTGTTGTGAAGGCTTTTGTGAGGTCCAGGTAGGCTGTGTGAACCACCTTCCCCTCGTCAATGGCCTTGGTGACTGTTTCAAAGAAATCAACCAGGTTAAACCTGGTAGTGCTGGTGTGCTCTCAGTAGCCCTGAACCAGGCTTCTGTTACTGCACAGATATCGATGTTCTCCATGCCAAGGAGAGTTTTGGGTGCATGCATCTGGAGGTTTAGACTTCTGGTGTTGGGTAGCATTACTCTTAGTTTCTTATCTCTTGTGATACCTATGAAGGTGGGTTTGTCATTTGAGCCTTGCCTAACATAGGCACTATGGGGGTAGCAAGAGCCTTTGCCAATATCTGAAAGCCCAGGGGTGACAGGTGCAGGCCGTCCCTAGCGAAGCAGGTAGTTTAACAGAAGATGAATATGTGAAGGTGTAGTGCTTGTGATTAGTTAGCAGTAGCATATATGACTGCTCACGTGGACACATGCCAGGTAAGTCATATGCACTGTCACAGGCAATGCACATGTGAACAGGACAAACAGTGACATCCTGTCAAGTGGGACATGGACATACATATAGTAAGCTATGCAGATGGCAGTAGGAGTCCACAGAAGCTCTATAACTATGCATTGCAGGTGTGATCAGTACTCCAGGGTAATTGCAAGCAAACATGCATGCAAACAAAGCTACAGTAAACAGGGCTGCATGTAGTCCATTGTACAACAAACGAGCTGTACCAGTTCCAGTAGGTAACACTGCAAATATGCAGGCACTATGCACATGTACATGGAAATACACGGGTCAGATGGCTAGGGTCCAGTCTCAGTGCACACAAGTGTACAGACCATGTACTGTCAGGATGTACAATAACTGGATGGAAACCCATGTGCTCATACCTGCAGTAATACACATGTCAAATAACAGACACTGAGCCTTCACTCAGTGGTTCCATACTTAGTAGGATGTATGCTACCTGGCCTGCCACCACAGTATCCCTGACATATATGGGGACTCTCCCTCCTGTGACAGTTTTGTGTGTTGGGGCTGTCTAGCATGGTATGAGATGTGAGCATGCAGTGCTAGGGTGCTCCTGTGTGTCCTGTACCAGTCGTGTAGTACTGCACACATATCAACATCCTCAAACATCTGCATTGCAGAGTCCAGTGTGGGCAACATGCCACTTGCAATTTACATGTCCATCATTGCATATTACTACATTCATTACCTTATCCCCTGTGCTACCTATGTATGTAGCCTTCTGTTGACATCATTACCACCAGTATGCCAACATGTGCAGATGATACACTATGGTACTTACCATTGGTGTAGACAACAGTACATGACAATCACACACTTACGGCATCAGGCATGCTGTGATATACCCACAATTAATTCAGCACACAGTACTGTTAACAACATGATACTATTACTACACATCTATGTGGTCACCCTGTGCATCAGCAACATGTTAACCTGTACCTGCACAGTTGTTACAGATTGCAGGAGGTGGCACAGTTTCATCATATGCACAGGGTGTGAACTTAGTATGCCTGAGTCAGCCACCGATACCACCAATTGACATGTATGTGTATGTGTGTTGGTGAGGGACAGCAGTAGAAGGTGGGGCAATGTTGATGCAGTGTGTGTATGCGGTAGCCCTAGGTGTTGTCAATTCGCATGTGTGTATGGATGCACACAGTTCCACCTCATGGCTGCCATATACTGGTGTTAGTTGACAGCCACAGACTGTACCTGCCAGGTCATACAGATCAGTGTCTCTGGCCACGGACATGGTACCTGTGCCTTGCAGGGGTGCTACGGACCATATCCGGTACCAACCCAGACTGGGTACTGTCATCAGAAGCAGGTGATCGTTGACTGGCACAGATCCCTGTCTGGTCTGGCCAGAGCCACGTGCACGTGGTCTCCTGGGGCGGTCTGATGACAGCACAGACCCAGCATTGCTGGGGCTGCTGCTGGCACTACGGGGGTGGCCGTGGCCCTGTTGTCATCCGCGACGACTGCCAGCTGTTGCTGGCATATGGCCACGTCGATGCCTCAACTGCCCATCGCCCTGGCTCATGGACATGTAGTTGTGGAACCGGTCTAATATGTCCCCACAACGTCTGTCTATGACATCGGTGAAATCGCGGATGGCAGCCGCAATGTCACGCATACTGTCAGTCATGCTGTCAGCTCCCTCAGACCCTGTCTGGTGTACCGTTCCATACGTGACTGTGCCTGCATGACAGCCCGAAACATAGCTGAGGTTGTAAGACCTCTGTGGGCACGTCTGACAGGGGCAGTACGCCCACGGATGCTCCCACGAGAACCCCTGGACATCTGTCTGTGTGGTACCATCTCTGGGCCATGCCCATGGCTGCTGTGTGGGGAGGCATGTGCCACAGATACCACATTACCCTGGTCAATGCCCACTGTATGCTGTCCATCACCTAGGGACATTGGTGACAAAGGGTGTATTGGCAGGATAACTTTGCGCATTGATGGGGTCGACAGCTGTGTAATGTCAATCGGCTGACCAATGGCGGACCCTGGCATACCTTCCTGTGCCATTACACAGATGTCATCATTATCAGTACCCACGGCACCTGATTCAGGTTCCCTGCTACATGACACCAGAGCAGCACCAGAACCTGTGGGAGGGAAACAGAAAACACAGTTTACAATGTCTACACATTACCAGTGATGCACACATGCACACATGCACAGGTGCACACATGTACACATGTACACATGCACACATGCACAGGTGCACACATGCACAGGTGCACATGTGCACACAGTTTCACACAATTGTACAGTACTCAGTATGCGTGATATCAACACACAGACACAGACACACCTACATGCATACAAAGAGCACTACTAAGTGAGCCAAATAGTACTATTACTATCAAGACTATTACAGGAATTGTTAATACACACTCACCAGCATGGATAGGCTGCATTGCTGTTATACCAGAGGGACCTGCAGACGTGAAGAAACTAATGTCAGTGGGCACAACTGTGCCATTGTTACTGAGTATGATACAGGTCAGTAGTACAACAGTCGCCTTTCACAGGTCAGCTGCTAATATTGAGGATATCACACTTGCACATTAAATACTATAGTGACAGCTACAAACCAAGGACACACCTCACACATGCATTAACTACCAGTGTACACAACAGTCAACTATACATATGGCATATTACCTGCACGCTCACTGTCTTGCTGCTGCGTGGCTCCAGCCTCCATCATAATGCATGTCTGCTGCTGTTGTTGTTGCTGGCGGACTGGAGCCACTACACTCATGAGTAGTCTCTCCAGTCTGGTGAGTGGGGGATGTGTAGCCACCCCACCACCTGTGGCGACCTGTTGCCTGTGGATATCCGACGCACGCTGACGGACATGTCTGATTAAATCACTGCAGTGATGTCGTACCTGCTCATATGTCCTATTATGCGTGCCTATGTCATTTACCCGACTGACAAGGTCTTGCCACAGTGCAGCTCTCTCCTGCTGATTCTGGCTGGTGCGGGAAAAGAGCATCGCATAATCCCGCACCAGGCTCTGGTGTATCTCCTCATCCTCAGCTGTGGAGTAAGTGGGATTCCACGGGTGGGCCATGTACCTGAGAAAGAAAATAACCCTGATATCAGCAATATATGTCAGCAGAATTTGGCACACATACTACACATGCTACTCGACTGTTATGATACAACATATCTCACATATGTAGCATCTGTCTGTCTATTGGTGGATACACATGTAAATGGCCAGGTATCAGTGCTCAGCCAGCAACTGTGCAACAGTACCTGGCACACTCCATACGACATACTACCAAACCCCAACAGTCAGAACACTGATTCAGGTCAAGAGCACCTCCTCACTCTGGGTGTTTGTATCTAGGTTCTGTATGGCCTACATCATCAACTACTGTGAGCTGACCACACACTGATTGCCCTGGATATACATATCCCACCTCCACCACCAGCACAAACGACTATAGTGAATAACATTACAGATGCAAACTTTACACTTTGTAACAGTGACATGGTATCCTTTCAGCCCACTGGGCCAGTGGCAGATACAACCCACAATGCTGACCCCTACACAATTGCTTTCTACAGACATCTCCAAGAATGCATGGATCATGCAATCCCATATATGACCAAGACACTCTCCACAAAGGGACAGCATCCTGTCTGGTGGACCCCAGCCATAGACAGATTGTATTACAGAAGATGGAAGCTACTGCAAGACAGAGCATAATTCCATAAAGGGAGGGCATGTCTGAGCAGCACTAGTAAGGATCTATTTTCCATCATACAAACATCCATGGGCAACTTTGAGAGGGAAATCAAGAGGGACACTACAGATAACCAGAAGGCCTTCTTCAGTTATGTTAGCAACCTGGTCAGGATCCATCCTCTATACCCATAGTTAGTACACAACAACACATTTTACTGACACCACAGATATTGACAACATTGTGGCAGACAGGTTCAGTGCAGGTGTCACCCCGCCCTCTCTCCCAAAATAAGACACAGTTATCCTAGCTGACTGTAACCTCCCTGTCATCATAGATGTCCAGGTGAGAACCACCCTCAGGACAGCAGAATACACAACATGAATGGGACCTGATGGTATCCCCAGTTGCATGCTACATAAACTCTGACAGGAGCTAAACACACATATAGAAGTGCTATGTAACACTAGCCTGACTACAGGATATGTACCTGTACACTGGCGCACAGCAGCAGTGGTTCCACTCCACGAAGGAGGCACCTCAACATACCAATACAATACAACACAATACATTACATTACAATACAATACTATACAATATGCTATTGCCCCTGGGACTACAGCAGCATACTGTTCTGCTACCCTGACCATTGTGACACATGTGGTGTGATGGTACCTGCTGCTGTCACACACAGGGTGACTCGTATGGCATATTACCTATCTGACTAACATTCAGCAGGGGTATGTGTGACATGTACTCATGGGGAGTCTTGCTTCTTAACACTGTGTGGTTTATTGCAGGGTATGTCTTATCTGTGGGTAGGAACTTTTACCTCCACATGTGCACTCTATTGCAGTGGCACGGACGACACACAGCAGTCATTTAGGTTGTGGATGGTGTGAGGTGTTACTATGGTTGTTGGACATCTGTCATGGGTGTGACTTACATATGTAAATCCGGGAGTGGTAACCTCTATGTGGGTAGTATATGTGTACTCTGTGGTGTTGTCAGTCACTGTGCATTGGCAATGTGTTTGAATGCATTGTCACAGTGCTGTACATGTCACTGTGTACTTCTCCATATCTGTAGCTGTCATGTGAGGTCCATACCATGGCATCCATTATGTGGTGTGGAGGGGTACACAGACCTACATGTCCATAGCTGACGCACCATGTTCGCTGATGCATACCATGTGCAGGTATTCCAGGGATAGTGTGCCACTGTGAATATCATTGGGGCCACTATTGTACACATTTATGACCCTGTTCACCCCTGACACATGCAGTGGTGGGCAGCCAATCACATATCTGGTGGTTACTGGTGTAGGTGATTTGGAATGTGGTATGGTACTCCGGTTTTGACATTGGTGTTCACTCCATGCCTTTGTCACCAGGCACCTGTTGCAATACATCTGTACACATGTGCCTTACTCAGAATTTATATACATCTCTCTCTCTCTCTCTCTATATATATATATATATATCTATATGTATCTATATATATATATATATATCTATATGTGTATATATATATATATATATATATATATATATATATATATATATACACATATATATATTGATGTACATATATTGCTATAGATGTGGAGAGGGGGACACACAGAGGGGGTGAGAGTGACAGAGGGGGTGGGACAGGCTGTGTTGAAGGTCGTCATATACAGTCATACCTGTAGATAGTCAGATCAGTCTGTCTATGTTTATGTATCTACATATATCTATATCTGTATGTGTGCATTACAAATATATGTTTGTACAATATTCTATTTACATCTGTCTATGTATTCCTACATCTCTCTCTCTATGTATGTATGTATACATATATGCATAATATATATATATATATATATATATGTATATATATATATATACACATACATATGTTGACATACATACGTATCCATATGATAGACAGGTATATCAACATGTTTGTCTACCATACTGTATACACACACTAACATACTGCTAAACATACATAACTGTGAAACCTACTTTGTACATGGCACTACAACCTACAATCAACCAACATTGATATGTGCACATAGATGCTCTCGCATACAAATGTATGTACAGCCTTCACTGATAGTTGCTGTATGTCCCCTGCCCTTTACACATCTTCATATACATATGGATACAGACCAGTGACACATATGGAGGTTTCACAGTATGTAGACCTTTATAGTATTACTTTACATTACCTGTGTTTGTCACAGCTGCTTGTGTTGCCATCTGGTTCTCTGTCCTGCTGCTCCACTTCCCAGTTGCCAGCTTTCAGGTGGTTGTTGCTGAACAATTTGTTTGTGTCTGCTTAATTGCAATTTTCTCTGTCTCTCTCGCGCCCTTCTCAGGGTGCAATGAAAGTATTGCATGTGTGGACTGGGAGTACAGCATACTTTTGTAGGTATCTGCATATGCCCATGTGATGGCCTCTGCACCAATTGTTTGCCAGCATTTGCTAATTGCATGCAGCCAGTTGTGTACTGATTGCAGTTCTCACTGTGATTTCAGAACAGTGTTATAAAAAGGTATGTGAGATAGGTGTAGCCCTTTCAGATTTTAAGGGCAGGGACCATGCTGTTATTCTGTAGACAATGTTCTGTGAGTGTAAAGGTTGGTATCTCTCTCATATTTCCATGTGTGTTGTAGATTAACATTCCTCCATTCATTTCTCCAGTTTCCTGTACTAACTGTGTATGTACACTGACACCTAAAACTACTACTACTACTGTTAATGTGTGTGTGCTTTCCTTTCACTTTTGCTTGCACTTTGTTGCTAAGGCTTCAATAGTTGCCCTTTACAGTCACTACTTGTATGCCTGCTAGGTGTCCTGACTGTAGTGTGCTGCTGTAGCTTTCCTATTTTCCATGTACATTCACACCTTGGAATGCTTGCTATATCTGCTAGGGTGTTACAGCATGCAGTGTGGTCTGGCCATGGTGTGGGCCTTGACATCTATTAGGGTATTTGAGTATGCTGCTGAGCAGGCCCCAGAGACTTTCAGGTTCATCTGTTATGTGCCTCATGGAATGGTACATATCAGTGGGTACACCCATTAAAATGTCTGGTATGCTGCAGTTGTGACTGTGGGTTAGCATGAGCATATGTATTACTACACTTTTTCTGCCATGCAAGTGGTGAATACTTTCAGGACTCCATAGTTACCATTGCATGTGTTACACCTTTCTGCCTACTGTTTGTACATTTCACATGGAGTCTGTGGGGCATCCCTGTAAGTCATTCACTGTTGCTATGTCTAGGCTCTTAACTATTCAAATATGGTGGTGTCAGACCCGTCATGTGTACAGATATTTGCAGGTTGTCCACATTTCTGCCTCATATTTTGGTCAATATCTCATGCACACCTTTTCTGGCAAATCACTCTGGGCTCAAGTCAGAATATGGTGACAAACATTCAAGTTTCAGACTTCATACCCTTCCAAACATCCCACAAAGTGCAGACCCTGTTACTCTCTGAACTGTCTGCATTTGTTGTAACATTATTTGTAATGTGTCCCTGGTTTTGGGCCTTTGCTCCACATATTTTATTACTTGGTACAGATGTGTTCCTGTAAGAGGTTGTGGGGTATGGGCAGTGATTATCCTGCTGTGAGTATGTGTGTGGCTTGCAAGGTGCTATAGTGACATTATTACCTACTAGCTTCCAACTAGCATGGCTGTTTCTGTTCACACACTACTATTATGGAAATCCACTAGTTTTGATAGTAATTCTAAATGGCATGCTTTGTGTACTACACATCTATATTCCCTTTACATTCATTCCTACTATTACATGATATATTTATTTTAGCACAATGTTCTTGTATAAGAGTCATGGCTTAGTGGTAAGTCATGCAGACTACTGTTTCCAAGGTCCTAGGTTCGGGACTGCCAGTGGGATTTTATTTTTCTTCTGAACTGACTACAAGACCTGTCAATCTAAGTGACTAAGGCACTTTTAAGCAGTTGTAACCGGGTTAGCTGGTTTGCGGAGCTCACGCATGCGCACTGGCGGTTAGCTCACAAGACACAAGCACACACCGCTTACAACCGCTTAAACGTGCTTACTTTAAGCGCACACCCGCTATTTTCTTTGAAAGAAAAGAAACTGGGGAGACAGGAAAGTGGTGAAAAAGGGGTCACAAAGAGGGTAAGACAGTAGGGAAACAAGCTTGGGATGTGCAGGAGGGATGTAGGTAAGGCCCATTGCTGCCCATTTCTTCTTCAGCAACAGCTGTGCATATGTATGTAATTTGGTGTGACATTTGAAACCTTCCACCCCTGAGAGAGGTGTCAGGACAACAATAATACTTGTTGTACAGCCAATTGTAATTGATAGGTTCCATGTCCAGCAGACGTGTGCGGAATGGGCAGCTATGTATGGGGCGTATTTTTTTGTGGGTACAGAGTGCCCTTTTTTTTTTTCAGGTGAGAGTGGTATGTCAGTTGAAGGAAGTCGGTACAGCTGGGGAGGTAGGTTGGGTAGGTAAACAGACAAAACAAACAAGACGCATACAGGGGCGGTGTATGACACGTGTGGGGGGGCTTACGCAATTGACGGGGACGGAGGTTTGGATATCTAGAGCCCATGAGCCCACAGATGGCAACAGTGGAACTGATATCCCCACCCATAGGCAGTTGCCACTGTTTCTTCACTGCCCAGGACGGGGCTGTGCTGGGGGCTGTGTAGGCGGGGCAACAGGCATGCCCGTTAGTTGCGCCACCCATGCCTCGAGCTGGCGTAGGGGCTCGAGAACAGAGTCCCGAATCTCCCTACCCACCACAGTCCGGACGCTACGGAGGGTGAGTGGTGGTTCTCCTCCAGCCACACTTGCAGAGGGGGCGAGCCCCATCCCCTGCAGCGCTTCCACCCGCAGGTGGCACAGGGCCACCGGAGGAGGGTCCAGACTCTGCACTAGTGCCAGGTGCACTCGCCAGCTGAGGTGGGAGAGGTGGGTCCGCTGGAACCCGCCTTCCCTGTCGTCCTATGTTTTGCATTATGTCATGACAGTTTGGGTTAGTGACATATGATACCATTCACAATTAGTTGTAACAGCATGCATTAGTATTCCCATTAACCAAACACCCAGATATTCACACCATTGAACAGTGTGCATAACACATGCATAATTTGAACAGAAATACACAGTCCAACAACATGCAGGTTAATTGATGGCAACAGGCCATCAGGTGTGGATGTATGAACAGGGCAGATGCATCAACGGGCATGCAAATATATATGACCCAACAGGACAAACGTCCAGGGGTGTTAATTGTGATTGCACATACCATTTTCACGTGGAATGGGTTCTATGTGGTTATAGGGTGGGGTAAAGAAAGTAATATTAACACCTTCGAATAACAATACATATGCTGTACATTTCTAATAGCTACAGTTATATACACACTACTGTTCTAACTACAGTTTCCTATATGATAACTATTTCAACTTGGTGATAGGACTGTTACTGCAACATCAATATACATTTTATGGTTCTTCATACACATTCATATCTAGCTTTGTTCAGCTACATCATCCTGCTACATTTGCTTTATATAGCTGTAGACAAGTGTGGATGTTTGGTATATCAGACAATCATCCTATCTGCATATTGCAGACTGAGAGCAACATATCCAGATTTTGGGACACACATTCCAGATGCAGCAACACTTTGAACAGATTTTGCTGTTTGGTTTTGAATCTCACATGCATTTCATTCTGTCTTGACTGCAGTATACTTTATTCAGGGGTTATTACTACTGTATTGCTGGATTCATGACACTTTCTCACACTCTCTCACTTGCTTTCATTTTACTATTCAGGATGGTACTTCTTGGCTTTATTGACATGTTTTACCAGTAGTTATTACAATCCTTTCCAGCAGTCTCACTTCTGTCATGTTTCAGTATTTCCACAGGGATACATTTCACACATGTGATTTCATCATCTTCTGCAGCTATACTTTTCAGCCTGCTGCAAGTTGTGTACTATTTTCTTACAGGTAGGGCATTTTTATTTCAGAATATATGTCAGACAGTTTCATTTTTCGGTTTAACTTACAGGCTGAAACACACTTTTGTAATCAAGCAATACTTGCATACACTTTCACACTGTTACTTGCATCTTTTATTCCTTACTGACTACACTGCACTCTTTTGCTGACTGTCATACTTTTATATTTCTTTACAGTTACTGGTAGTGGATTACTGACCTGCATGGTGGCGCAACCACACCAGCCTATCGCCATAGGCTCTGCGGTTCGCAGAACGAACACCTGCAGCTGTAATATAAATGAAGTAATATTGGAATACACATCTCCATAATATCAGCTAGTTTAATTTCTTATATACATAATTAAATGTTACTTACTCAGTAGTGGGGAGTTGGGTGTTTGCCGGGCCTCCTGGATCCAAAGGTTCAGTTGGTCCTGCTTGCGTCTCTTCAGGTCCGCATGGTGGTGACGGACCTGCTCACCAGTCCTTGGAATCCCTGTGGCACTGGTGAGATCATGAGCCAACCGGTGCCACGCCTGCCCTGTATGCTCCCCAGAGGACCTGGCCCTGCATGAGTTGGGCCTCATGATTATGGACTAGGAGCCAGACCATGTACCTGGACTCCTCAACACCCCACCTCTGTGCTCGAAAGCAACTACCCTCTCCTACTCCTGTCATTCTGCCTGCAGGTCAGTTCTACAATCGTTTATGCTGTGTATTCCCACCTATGGGGCTTATATAGTCCGTTTTTCCCGCACATATCTGTGATTGGTCATTTTGGAATTGTATCAACTTCAGTAAACCTGCATTGTCATGCTCCAGCTTGTATTCATTCCTATATATTAGCTATTATTGCATTTCTAGGTACTGCTGTCATGGCTTAGTGGTTTGATACCTTGACTATGGTGTATAGTATCCTGGGTTCGAACCTGGCCACTGCTTTTTATTTTTCATGACTGTCTAGACATGCTGAGGGGTGTGTCTGTGTAAAGGCAGTTTTGATACGGCTTGATCAACGTTGCCCGTTGAGTTAGCTCGTTTATGCTGCGCGCAGCTCCGCAAACTGGTACGCTGGTTTAAGCCTCATTTGTCTATAGGCATGCATATTATGCTCAGCTCAGTTAGGGGCACATAGATTTAGCATGTTAGACCACTGCTCAGCTACGGGCACTCATTTTGCACCAGTTAAACCACTGCTCATCTACGGGCACATGCACTCACTCTGTTAAACTGTAGCTCAGCTATGAGCACATCTGGCATTTTTCTTCTCTTGTTACCTCACATGTCTTCAATATAAATGGGCTATTTCATTACATTTTACATAAATTGTGGTTTTATGTGTACATATTTGTCAGGGACTTGTTTCCTGCTTATTTTGAAAAAAAAAAATTGGTGTTGTGGGGCTCAACCATGAATGCCTGCTCTTCAGCCAACATCTCTACCGCTACGCTATTGCTTTCTGGCTTATTTTGCATATTTAGTTCTTATATGCTTCCCACTGACTGCTAACTGTAGCTGCTTACGGCACGCCAGCAAACGAGCGCACTCACTGTTAAACATCTTTACAATTTAAAAAAAAAAATATAACATGTTCATTTATATATATTTTATGTTCATAGTCTGTGGGGGCATGTGTTGTGTTGTGTTTATTCACATTTCCGTGGACTCTGTTGTGGGTGTTTACTTTGGACACTTTTACACTTCTGGGGGCGTGTCCGCTTGCAGGGCTCAGCCTACGGGCACGCCCCCTACTGTCTTACACGGACCGTGTTAGACTTAGGTGTGATTAAGCATGCTCTCATGAATATGCAAAGCATGCTGACATCACTCCGTTTAACTGCAGCCGCCGTGTAAGAGTTATAACTCTTACACGGAGGCTTCGTGAATCCTTGCCAACATAATCGAATGATCAAAACTTCGAAATGGCAGCATTTCGAAGATCACATTGTGGGATCGCAGTGCGGTGAGGATTGGAATATTTGCCCTTTCCTCACTGTAGTGCGATCTCGAAGTTGGAATATATATTTAGCAGGGGTGTGGGGGGTACAGCCCCCCACAATACAAGCTTTGAAATGCTGCCATTTTGAAGTTTTGATTATTTGATCGTTATCTTTCGATAATGTAATATGAACCCCCTACAGTTACCAGGAAACAAATATTTTAGCTGCCATTACAAATTATCATTCCTTTTTTTCAAAGAATGGTAGTTTTCTAAATATGTAACTCTTGACTCATGATTTTAAGTAGTTTTGATCCTTAATTTTTATTGCTTCTATTGGTTTAATGGACTATTTTACTGTTTAATTTTATTTGCAGAGATTAAAAAATATTAAGCTGACAAACTTTAATGCCATTTGTTTTTGCAATGCATATTAATATTCATGGGTGCACTAAATGGGAGGACATTTTTTTTTATTTTGTAATATATATTGTTTATGGATCTGCAGTACAGTGTGTAGTACTTTTACCATTCAGCTCCATTGCCTTTAGTTCATTTCTGGATAATGGCCATACTCCTTGAGAAGTTTATACCCTCTAACTTGTGAGCTTCCTCAAAGTGGAGGATGGGGAAAGCTGGTGGGTAGATGCTACTTACTGCCCCCCCCCCCCATTTAATGTTGGTTGAGAATGATGGTTATTGATTGGACAGACTCTGGAGATAAAGCAAGAATGCAAGCTGGTGAGTAATCCTAATCTCCTTTAATCACTGGCTGGTCAGTTCATCTATCATGAGCTGAAAGGCACAGGGTCTTGATTCAAAGTGTGGACTAGAAAGACTTCTCTCAGCTTATTCATGATAGGCAGTATTCAACACTATATGCTTGCAGCTGTATGTGATGTTTGCAATATAGAGATAAGATTTCCTGGCTAGCTAAGACCATACCACTATATGGTTCACCTGAGGCAACAGCAACATGGGTGATTTAAAGGTAGATATCAGTATAACCACTTGATAAGGGAAAGGACTCACAAATAATGTAGTGTTTGGAATAAAGTGCATTACTATAGCTCCCCGGTTTGCTTCCCAATTTTATTCAGTACTTTTCATGGTTACTGGTTTAAGTGCTTTTGTCCCTTACTGGGGAATTCAGCAGAAAACACTTTCAAACATGTCACTTCCTTACAGTCCCTACCTCATTAAAGTTACATAACTTAATTAACTTCATAAATAAAATCTTATATAAATGGAATGTGTTTGTGGTAATCAAAAAATTGTAATCAAAAACTTCTTGTATGGAATTCCAAGGAAAAATCTCCTTAAAGTTAGCCACTACAAATACATGGACATATAGTGCATAATTTTGGTCTCTTCATAAAATTTATGATTTTCTAAAAATCACTGAAGTTTGAAGTCACTTCAAATGATATATATATATATACAGGGATACATTTCACACATGTGATTTCATCATCTTCTGCAGCTATACTTTTCAGCCTGCTGCAAGTTGTGTACTATTTTCTTACAGGTAGGGCATTTTTATTTCAGAATATATGTCAGACAGTTTCATTTTTCGGTTTAACTTACAGGCTGAAACACACTTTTGTAATCAAGCAATACTTGCATACACTTTCACACTGTCACTTGCAGCTTTTATTCCTTACTGACTACACTGCACTCTTTTGCTGACTGTCATACTTTTATATTTCTTTACAGTTACTGGTAGTGGATTACTGACCTGCATGGTGGCGCAACCACACCAGCCTATCGCCATAGGCTCTGCGGTTCGCAGAACGAACACCTGCAGCTGTAATATAAATGAAATAATATTGGAATACACATCTCCATAATATCAGCTAGTTTAATTTCTTATATACATAATTAAATGTTACTTACTCAGTAGTGGGGCGTTGGGTGTTTGCCGGGCCTCCTGGATCCAAAGGTTCAGTTGGTCCTGCTTGCGTCTCTTCAGGTCCGCATGGTGGTGACGGACCTGCTCACCAGTCCTTGGAATCCCTGTGGCACTGGTGAGATCATGAGCCAACCGGTCCCACGCCTCGCCCCTGTATGCTCCCCAGAGGACCTGGCCCTGCATGAGTTGGGCCTCATGATTATGGACTAGGAGCCAGACCATGTACCTGGACTCCTCAACACCCCACCTCTGTGCTCGAAAGCAACTACCCTCTCCTACTCCTGTCATTCTGCCTGCAGGTCAGTTCTACAATCGTTTATGCTTTGTATTCCCACCTATGGGGCTTATATAGTCCGTTTTTCCCACATATCTGTGATTGGCCATTTTGGAATTGTATCAACTTCAGTAAACCTGCATTGTCATGCTCCAGCTTGTATTCATTCCTATATATTAGCTATTATTGCATTTCTAGGTACTGCTGTCATGGCTTAGTGGTTTGATACCTTGACTATGGTGTATAGTATCCTGGGTTCGAACCTGGCCACTGCTTTTTATTTTTCATGACTGTCTAGACATGCTGAGGGGTGTGTCTGTGTAAAGGCAGTTTTGATACGGCTTGATCAACGTTGCCCGTCGGTTAGCTCGTTTGCGCGGTGCGCAGCTCCGCGCAAACGGGGTACGCTGGTTTAAGCCTCATTTGGCTATAGGCATGCATATTACGCTCAGCTCAGTTAGGGGCACATAGATTTAGCATGTTAGACCACTGCTCAGCTACGGGCACTCATTTTGCACCAGTTAAACCACTGCTCATCTACGGGCACATGCACTCACTCTGTTAAACTGTAGCTCAGCTATGAGCACATCTGGCATTTTTTCTTCTCTTGTTACCTCACATGTCTTCAATATAAATGGGCTATTTCATTACATTTTACATAAATTGTGGTTTTATGTGTACATATTTGTCAGGGACTTGTTTCCTGCTTATTTTTGAAAAAAAAAAAAATTGGTGTTGTGGGGGCTCGAACCATGAATGCCTGCTCTTCAGCCAACATCTCTACCGCTACGCTATTGCTTTCTGGCTTATTTTGCATATTTAGTTCTTATATGCTTTCCCACTGACTGCTAACTGTAGCTGCGCTACGGGCACGCCCGCGCAAACGAGCGCACTCACTGTTAAACATCTTTACAATTTAAAAAAAAATATAACATGTTCATTTATATATATTTTATGTTCATAGTCTGTGGGGGCATGTGTTGTGTTGTGTTTATTCACATTTCCGTGGACTCTGTTGTGGGTGTTTACTTTGGACACTTTTACACTTCTGGGGGCGTGTCCGCTTGCAGGGCTCAGCCTACGGGCACGCCCCCTACTGTCTTACACGGACCGTGTTAGACTTAGGTGTGATTCAGCATGCTCTCATGAATATGCAAAGCATGCTGACATCACTCCGTTTAACTGCAGCCGCCGTGTAAGAGTTATAACTCTTACACGGAGGCTTCGTGAATCCTTGCCAACATAATCGAATGATCAAAACTTCGAAATGGCAGCATTTCGAAGATCACATTGTGGGATCGCAGTGCGGTGAGGATTGGAATATTTGCCCTTTCCTCACTGTAGTGCGATCTCAAAGTTGGAATATATATTTAGCGGGGGTGTGGGGGGTACAGCAATACAAGCTTTGAAATGCTGCCATTTTGAAGTTTTGATTATTTGATTGTTTTCTTTCGATAATGTAATATGAACCCCCTACAGTTACCAGGAAACAAATATTTTAGCTGCCATTACAAATTATCATTCCTTTTTTTCAAAGAATGGTAGTTTTCTAAATATGTAACTCTTGACTCATGATTTTAAGTAGTTTTGATCCTTAATTTTTATTGCTTCTATTGGTTTAATGGACTATTTTACTGTTTAATTTTATTTGCAGAGATTAAAAAATATTAAGCTGACAAACTTTAATGCCATTTGTTTTTGCAATGCATATTAATATTCATGGGTGCACTAAATGGGAGGACATTTTTTTTTTATTTTGTAATATATATTGTTTATGGATATGCAGTACAGTGTGTAGTACTTTTACCATTCAGCTCCATTGCCTTTAGTTCATTTCTGGATAATGGCCATACTCCTTGAGAAGTTTATACCCTCTAACTTGTGAGCTTCCTCAAAGTGGAGGATGGGGAAAGCTGGTGGGTAGATGCTACTTACTGCCCCACCCCCCATTTAATGTTGGTTGAGAATGATGGTTATTGATTGGACAGACTCTGGAGATAAAGCAAGAATGCAAGCTGGTGAGTAATCCTAATCTCCCTTTTAATCACTGGCTGGTCAGTTCATCTATCATGAGCTGAAAGGCACAGGGTCTTGATTCAAAGTGTGGACTAGAAAGACTTCTCTCGGCTTATTCATGATAGGCAGTATTCAACACTATATGCTTGCAGCTGTATGTGATGTTTGCAATATAGAGATAAGATTTCCTGGCTAGCTAAGACCATACCACTATATGGTTCACCTGAGGCAACAGCAACATGGGTGATTTAAAGGTAGATATCAGTATAACCACTTGATAAGGGAAAGGGACTCACAAATAATGTAGTGTTTGGAATAAAGTGCATTACTATAGCTCCCGGTTTGCTTCCCAATTTTATTCAGTACTTTTTCATGGTTACTGGTTTAAGTGCTTTTGTCCCTTACTGGGGAATTCAGCAGAAAACACTTTCAAACATGTCACTTCCTTACAGTCCCTACCTCATTAAAGTTACATAACTTAATTAACTTCATAAATAAAATCTTATATAAATGGAATGTGTTTGTGGTAATCAAAAAAAATTGTAATCAAAAAAACTTCTTGTATGGAATTCCAAGGAAAAATCTCCTTAAAGTTAGCCACTACAAATACATGGACATATAGTGCGCATAATTTTGGTCTCTTCATAAAATTTATGATTTTCTAAAAAAATCACTGAAGTTTGAAGTCACTAAATGATATATATATATATATATATATATATATATATATATATATATATATATATATAATATGAGTTTCAGACTTCTTATCCTTAAAGTGCATGTTGACACAAATCTTCTATTTAAAATTTGCTGCTATTGGGCCTTTTCCTCCCATTATTTTAGGCTTTGTTCAGATTTCTTGTGCTAAGAAATTGAGAGGTATTGTATTACAAGTGAAATGCACATTTTAACCAATACATCAGAGGAAACCAAAACACAAGCTGGTGGCATGTTCTGGTTAAGGCAGAAGTAGACACTGACAATAGTTGCAGTGAAAAGGCAAACGTATAAACCATATGATTATTGAAAATTCTGAACAAACACCTATATACACTGGCCTGCTCGCTCTCTCTCTCTCTCTCTGACACTACACCCAGTCTCTGGATTCTAGTGGGAATTTAGAAAAAAAATTGGGAGGCCTCAATACCTTTGATAAAGGAGTCTGGGCAGTTTAGCCAAAGATGAACCCAGATTCTGCCTCAGCACCTCAACTGCTCTGTGCTCTAATATATCCAGAATGGCCATGCCAACATCAGCCAACCCACAGAAAATGAAGATGGGGAAGACCAGTGAAGTCTTGAGATGCCATCCAAGGCAAATCTCTCATTTAGCTTTTTAAATACTAGCATGTTTCATTCCTGTGTTAATTATAAATGTACCTATTTACTTTAATGGGGAAAAAGAACGGGAACACTGAGTTAATGTACTCTGCACCTGCTCAACAATTTAGTTGGAAAATTAAAATTTAAAGTGGTCTTGTATGCTTGTTTTTATTGTATGTTTTGTACGGGCTGGATAATTTTATTCCATAGTTTACCCAAAACAATGCAGTATCTAGAGTCAGTGTAGTTGTTTTAAGATCTGGGAACAGAAACTGCTGTACCTTGTACACCTACACTCTTGTGAGGTCAGTTTCTATGTAATGATGCAGACAAAGATGGACAATCATGATCGTTCGATATCCTGTCGGTTAAAGGGGGTACATGATGTACAACAAACTGAGCTTTTCTGTTGTATGCCTATTGCAGTATATTAGTTTGGGGGGGGGGGGTGTTAATCCTGTGAGGAGTTAGAGTAGAAAAGGTATGCAAGAATACAAGAATGTGCAGTTCATTAATGAGGTAGTCTCAGTAAAAATGATTTAGAGTTGGTCGATTTTAGCCAAGCTTTTGGTTGGCCCTGGAAACTGCATAAATCATAAATGCACAGTCTTAGGATGCAACCTAGAACCTTAGCAGTACCCTCCAGTACAAGTCTTTTGAGTGTGTACCTTTAACTCCTAGTAGTGGGTGTGGTCTGAGTCTTTAAAAATGAAGTTATCACCTTACAGTTCTAATAAATACTCATTGGCAGAGGTCAAACATCAGTACAATTGTGTTTGCCATAATGTACGCTTCAAGATAAAATATTGTGATACCTTGTATGTAGCATGGTTTTGGAATTATTAACGCAAGTATGAACAAATAATATTTGACGCCTAGAGAAGCAGTAGGAGATAACTGCAGAAACTCCTGGAGACGTCACTCGGATGTAATGAGTTAAACTTCCTCATTTATTGATTATCCAAGCAAGATAATATTGAGGGATTGTTTTCTTGAGGCATAGGAGAAATGGGACATTATTTTAATGGTCAGGGTAGTTTTCGGGTGAGAATAACATATATTCTGTTATTTTATTTACGATTCAGACCTGAAGGAAAGCGCTGGGCCTGAAGGGTATTGAAACTTTGCTGTAAATGTTTTTCAGCTACATTGGCTCTGCAATCGAACAAAATTCCTGTATCCTTTGTATGCTGTTAGCTCTGAATTACCACAGTGAATAACCACACTAACTATTTTACACTGTTTCTTGCTTTACATTTTATAATCTCAACAATGAGATTAGATGCGTGATAAATGGCTCACAAGTTCTCCCTTTTGGACACCGTTGATTTTATTGTGGGCATAATCCATGGCAATGTAGTTGTCAACTCCAAGGTTGCAGCAGCTCACAAAATCAAAAATCTCCTTCAAGAATTAAATTGCCTGCATACATTCCAACAATGCACCAGTAGAGTCAATGTCTGCAGTCCTTCAGTAAATGTACCAGCACCAGCAGTACTAATCATAGTATGTACATGCAAGTATCTGTACACACACACACACACACACACACGCACACACACACACACACACACATTTGAAAACCGCATATACTGACAAATTAAGTGCTCAGTAAAATATCATAAAAGGTTTCAAGAAACTCAATGTTCAATATCTTTCAAATATACCATTTATAGACTCCACCCCTAATCACAAAGACCCAGCTTGGAATCCAGTCAGCAATACATTTGAAAACAGATTTCTCAGTTTGAAAAATATATTTAGAAAAGAAACATAGTTGTGTCTTTTGGCTTATTCCGGTTAGGGGTCGTCACAGTGGAACTCCGGTCCGCTAATGTTTAGTAGTGGATTTTTACGTGCCGAGTTACCAGCCCTGATGCCCAATCTTCAACGAAGGCACGCTCATTCACGCATGCCTCCACACAGAAGACACTCTAGCTGAGAATCGAACGGGACAACGTCTTGCTGTGAGGCAACAACGCTACCGCACCAGTATCTATATAAAAAAAAAAAATTCAGGTTTATTTAAGAGAATTCCAATTCAGTTCTCTGTTTATACTTGCAATTCTCCATTATTTATAGTATCCTGTTGTAGGATAAATCATATAGCATCCCCCAAATTCAGAGCACGAAAACTGATTGTACAGTGTTCCACTTCGTGGATACAGGAATTCAGTATTGTACAGATAACCTATATCCCTATCATATTTGCAAGACATGAAGCTGGAGGCTCCATAATTGTATCAGAATAAACATCAATAGACTGATGCAAACAGTGACTATTATACCAGTAAAGTGTTTTTTCTGGCTTTGCCTCTTGCACCCCTTACTGAGCTGCACATCCCAAGTTCCTGCAGCTTAGTACACTAACACTGAGAATCTCTGTACCTTAAAAGGATCATAGAAAGTTACTAGGCTGATGGCCCTAGAGCCCTTACAAGCCTAGCCAAGTTCTGCCCTTGTTTCCACGATCAGCACCTATTGCCCCTGTCCATGAGACGAGTGAAAACCTTGGGGTGAATTTACTGTTAACCATCCAGTCATCCAGACTGCACTTGAAGAGGGCCAAAGAGGTGCACTGCTTGACATGAATAGGGAGTCTGTTCCACTGGTGCAGTAACCTCTGGGAGACAAACCTGTCCTTCCAGCATGATCTATTAATGTCACATACCAGGTTCAAGTCTTTAGAGTGAGTAACCTGTGAGCCATTGGATTTATGGATATGCAGCATTTCCAATAAAGCAGACTCAGATTTCCTTATACATAAAGCAGATATTGCCTCTGAGTAGTCTGTATGAAATGGAGTCAAGTGTCAGCAATGTCTTCCGATCCACTTAGTGCGTATGTTGAATACCTCAAATTCTCCTCATGAGGAACTTTTGTGGTCTCTCATTGCTGCAGGTGCCTGGAAAGGTACATACCAAAAGTGGCATTATACTCCATTATTGGCCTGTGAGGGAAGAGTACAGGGAAACGCTAACTTATTTTTTACTGGAGGCAATGCCCTTATGAGATGAGCAATATAGAATGCACGTTTTACCTCTGTGGATACATATTGATCAAAGAAAGGCAAGGTTGCTGTCAACCTGTGTACCCAGGTCTCTCACCACTAAGTGCATGCTTAGGGTGTTTCTATTGATGTGGCAGTTAGCAGGAATATTGCTCTTACTGAAAGGGATGATGCATTTTTTTTTGCATTGAGTTTAAGGCTGTGACTTTGGCACCAATCATTTGTTTGTGGGGGATATTGTTAGGTATTGCAGCCTTGGACTTTGGCATAAATATTTTCCTCATTCAGATTTGCAGTTATATTCTTGCAAAGGTCTTAATTATGGTCCATGGATTTTCAATAGGCATATGGGTAGCATTTATAATTAACACAGGACATGAAACATACTAGTATTTAAAAAGTTAAATGAGAGATTTGCCTTGGATGGCATTTCAAGATTTCACTGGCCTTCCCCATCTTCATTTTCTGTGGGATGGCTGATGTTGGCATGGCCATTCTGGATATATTAGACCACATAGCACAGAGCAGTTGCGGTGCTGAGGCAGACTCTGGGTTCATCTTTGGCTAAACTGCCCAGACTCCTTTATCAAAGGTATGGAGGCCTCCCAATTTTTTTTCTAAATACCCACTAGAATCCAGAGACTGGGTGTAGTGTCCGGGAGAGAGCAGACCAGTGTATATAGGTTTATATGCCCCACTTGATTAGACATGGATAATGGACATTTATCCAGAGGGAAAACTGCTTTGACAGTGTTCTCTGTTCTTTGTGTAATAGGCAGTGATTCTAATTTTAACAAGCAAGGATTAATCTGCCTTAGCCAAGAAAGCTATAAAGAAAGGGGCATTTGTTAACCAAGAAAGTGGAATGATTTGTGGACCTTTTTCAGCCATGACAATAAGCCAGAAGGTAAATGCAGATTTTGTAAGTAAAATGGAAGAATATATTAGATGCAGAGACCCAGAGATAAGTTATGTAGGACTAGATTAGCATTTATTATATATGCAATCTAATACAAAGAGTTGCATAGTTACATGCTTACAGCAGTTATGCTCACAAAGCAAGATGATTTACATATTTACATGCTTTCAATAATCTTTACATGTCTATTTACAGTTTGTTTAGAGGGATAGTCCATTGGGCTGAGAAGAGCCCATTTTCAAAGGAGTCCCGGGGAGAAAAGCTCCAGAAAAACATTATACATTGAAAACAATACATTCACATTTTGTAATACAGGTGAAGAACATAGTCCAACAAATTACAGTTTACAGCAAAATTTAGATAAAAAATAAAAAACATTAGTAAATATTCACAAATACGTTTGTTTACACATTGAAAACATAACAGTAGCGGCAAAAGAGCTTCACGTAGTATCTTATCAGAGTTCGAGTAGGATAGAGGGATGAAAGGTGTTGCGTGTTGTAAGAAAAGAGGAATAGTAAGAAAAAGTTGTGTAAAGGTAAGCAAGTGAAGATAAAGGTTGACAGGCAGTGTAGTTAAGCATGATTAATGGGAAGAGAGTCCGGGAGAATGAGAAAACTGGGCATAATGCAGAGGGGAGTCGTGGGGTGAGAGCAGGAACATTCCCAGTGGCAAGTGAGATGGGAATAAAGCAAGGTCTTAAAGGTAAAATGGTTATGGGTGCCACAAATTAGAGGTAGCAGGTAGTTCCAAAGGCATGCTAGAGAAAAAGATAATAGATGTTTGCCTAGTGGTCTAATATATTAGTGTTCCCATTTATCCTTTCTCTTAAAAGTGCTTAAATTTGGTTATTTCTTTGTGGTTGTCATCAGTTTTGCTATAGAAATCTTGGTTAAGTATTTTTATGACTTATATAATGTGGCAAAGAATTCAGGTTGCAACTATAGTTTTGGTGAGGACTTTTTTTTAACTTGTAGCTAGTCTGAAGACAGGGAGGGAACAGGCTATAGTAGAAGATTCTTATGTGAATCATCTCCATGATTAGTCTCCTGCTTGTACTTCATGTTCGATGCAGGGGTTGGAAATATAACCGCAAACACAGCTGCTGTGCTAGTGGGACTTCCTTGGTCAGCCAAATGTAAATAAAAAAATCTTGAGAGTGAGTCCTATTGCTGCATGCCTAGTCTTGTATCAGTTCATTATGATAACATGTGGCATTAGGATCTTGTGGACAGGAAGAGTACACAAGTAGTATTAACTTTACAAATTCTGGAACATAATTTTTACCATATCGAGACTGGTTTTCACTCCCCAAAATATAGCATGTATATTGTACCTTTATCTTCACCCATGCATCCTTCGGTGTTTGTTTTACTCACTGTTTTACTCACTGTCTTGAGTGTGCTAACTTGCAGTATGTTATATGGTCAAACTTGTATTTTAACCTTGCACTATAGTTCTATTGCTATCCTTTCTGCGTGGAAAATAAGGGTATATACTTAAATGTAGCTTAAAGCTGAGCTTCAGTGTAATAATCTACTCTCTATTCATCTATACACATGTATGCATTTTTTATGGAAGCAGAAATTGTCGCTGTGCAAGTCTGTCTCTTGTTTCTGTTTATGCAGTCCTGTCCATCAGACTCTGGAAATTTATGTGAAAATGATGTATGCTTGTCTTTTGCCCCGGCCTGTGTGATATCCTACTTGGCATTTTCTTTCCTTGGATGATTCATTGGTAAACATGGCCTTTTGCCTTCTGCTGACATGATGTGTATCCGTACTTCTGCACTGCATATTTGACTCAATTGCCTTAGTTTGTTCTAAAGCTTTGAATATATAGATGCAGATAGCTTTTTCCTGACATTGAGGCACATTACTTGAAGTTTCAGCTTTTTCTGTTGCACAGGTCAAAGTGAGTCAAAGTGCTTCATTAAATGCATTTAACAGAGCCACACTTTTGTTAAAAGTATTTTCATGCCAATCCTTGGAAATTGCTCATTGTCAGCTTGTAGGTAATTATTTCTCTCAGTACTGCTTACATGAGCTACCTCACTGCTGCCATTGGACTAGTCATTTTTACTTGCAGACCTGTTTGTCACACCTTGCGGTCACATTTCTGTAGCGGAATTACATTTTTGCTTCTAGCCATCTGAAGCTTGTGGTGTGTTTGACTGCTGAGCAGTCTGATAATGTTGCTGGCATCTTTGTCACCACATTCAATAATTTAGACAAAAACTCTCTAAATTACACAGCTAGAAAAATAATGCATTGCATATGTTAACAAGCAGCTTCTATTTCCCTGTTATTGTGGTGGTTGTGTTTGTCTCTCTCTGGTTTCAGATTTGGCAATCAGTCCAAGCCCCCCAGATGCTGTCAGTTCGTCATGTTCTCCCTTAGATTCATAGATTAATAGGCTAATTACTGAGATGACCTTTCTATGCCTAGCCATGTTTTCCCAAAAGAATAATGACGTGTTGTATTCACTAAAACGGAAAACACAACCACTGTGGGTAAAGGAACACTGAATTTATTACTGTCACAGATTTAGCGCTTTTGTCCACTCAATGTCTGGACGACTTCAGAATAAAAACACAGCACATGCCCAAACACTAAAAAGAGCTTAAAAGGTGCACCCATATTCCCAATTAATGATTAAAGCAGTATGCATTCAACTAAAACAATTATGCAACTCACAAGATAAGTAAAAACAATGATGGGTTAATACTGAAAAACAATGCATCATAATAAAAAACATGAACACTAATAAAGACATGTCAACTATAATGCTAGCATAGATTTCAACTTTCAATAACTTGAGATAGAAATAACATCATTTAGTCCTGGATGTCACCCAGCATTAACTCTAATTTGCCACTTTAACTTGTGGAATTCTAAAATAGTGTAATTGAGACCCCCTCCTAGGGTCCTGGGTCAAAACTTCTATGACAATGAATTTGAAGGAATGTGTAGGATGCATTTTGATATTTCTGAAAAGTGCATTTTGTTAGTCCTTCTTGATGTCATAACCATGTTGATAAACATATCTGAAGTTCCTGATGGTCTTACCTATATAAAAACAGGCACAGTCATTAGACTGCAGCATATACCACCCTCTTACTGTCACAATTGAATTTCTTTTGTAACTTAATCATTCTATATCCATGTATTAAAGCTTTTGCAACCTCCAACATCACTTTACACTGGGTGCAGTGTCCACATTTACTCATTTTACCTTTGTTGGAACTCCTAAACTCCTTTCAGTCATAGTTTTTAAACAAGCCTCTTTCTTGTATACTATGTTTGGCCTGTCACCTAATTTACTGGCAACCTCCGGGTCATGTTTGAAAATGGACCAAAATTTTTCAGTGATAAATTTAATTTCCCTGAAATGTCCATTGTAAGGCAAAAAACAAATCTTTGTTGTAATCAACATTACCTTTCTCAAGTACATCCTGACTAACTGTGTAGGTGTACTAGTGAAACCCAAAAGGGTCTTGTAAAACCCACCCTGTCTTTCTCTTCACTTAATCAAATATTTAATTTAAGAAATCATGTGGGTAACCTTTTCTGTGGAACATGTGAAATCATTTAGTGCATTCAACCAAAAACTGGACATCTTCACTCACCATCCTGGCAAGTCTTGCACATTGCCCCTTAATGGATTTTTTTCTGATGAGTGGGATGCCAGCTCTGGAAATGCAAATAAGAGTTGGAATGAGACTGTTTCATTTACAAGTTGGACTCAAATTCCTTGTCAACCCTATTCTTAGTCAAGGTTACATCTATGAAGTTGACTTGCTCTAGATCCACAGTCATGGTGAATTCCAAGAAATCAGTGGAGGAGTTGAGAAATTGGAGAAATGTATCCAACCTGTCAACTGAATCCACCCAAATAATTATGATGTCATCTATAAAGTGTCTATACAGACACCAACAATCCTTGAATTCTGACGTGAATAACACATTGGTTTCCCAAAAAGCCATGACTATGTTGGCAAAAGTTGGTGCACATGCAACACCATTGATCTGTCTAAATAATTGCCCTTCAAAACTGATGAAATTGTTCTTGAGGACAATTTCCATGAGTGAACTAAGTGACACTTTTGTCATTCCCTATCTCAGTCTGCAAAGCCAAATATTTATAAAACCAATCTATCCCTCTTTCATGTGGGATAGTGGTGTACAAGTTTTTAACATCAATACACACAAAAACTGTCATTGTTGTACAATCCCTCTGTTACCCCATTCAGAAACTCCCAGGAATCCTTCAATAATGGAGAATAATCAATAAAGATGTTCTTTAACACTTGGTCGATGTACCTGGCTATAAAAAATGTCTTCGATACCTTAGCATCAATAATGGGTCTCAAGGAAGGTTCAACCAAACATTTATGAATCTTTGGGAGACCAGAAATTGTGCAAGTCCTAGGATGTTGCACTTTCATATACTCTAAGTCATTAAGGGGGATTTGGCCGTTTTGAAACAAATCTTCTAGGGCCAAATCAACCCTGTAAATGGCCACATTCATTTCATTTAAAGAAATTTCCTCTTTGTCGGCTGACAACAGTAATGAAAGGATTTTGCTGATATCATCCTTACTCATGACTACAAGGCATACCTCCCTTGTCTGGTTTCATTATTCGCAGGGAGGTGTCTGACCTAATATCCTTGAGTAATGTGGCTTCATCACTGGAAAAATTAACATGAATAGGAATGATACATCTCACTATCTTCCTGATTTCTTCACATAAAGTTTCAAAAATAGCAACTATGGGATGCAAAGGAGGATTGTACATGCTGGGTCTCCTGTTGTTCTGATGCAGTACACTATCTACACCTCAGTTGCCAAACAAAAGACCAAAATTCAATTTCCTGGAAAACAATTTAAGCTGTAATAAAATCTGATCTGTTCTGGCCCTTTGAATAGAAACAAAAGTTAGGCCTTTCTGAAATAACTTGGCCCAGCTACTAGAAATCTCACGGTGACTGTAGTTATATATGTGAAAATCGCCTAATGAGTTTGATACAACTGAATATGCTGGTTGAGAATTCAGTGCCAATTGTTCTGTCTCCTGAAGTCCATGTATCTCCTCATCCCCCTCCCTTTATTCCCAAAAACCCCAAATCATTGCTGTTAACATGCATGTGCTGTGTTTTTATTCTGAAGAAGTCCTGCCATTGAGTGGACAAAAGCGCTAAAGCTGTGACAGTAATAAATTCCGTGTTCCTTTACCCACAGTGGTTTTCGTTTTAGTTGGTGCTGTTCTTTTCGTGGTTTGTGTACATTTTGTATTCAAATAGGACATTGAGGGCCAGGCATTTATAAGCTTCCACTGTTCATAAGGGACATGAGTATCAGGCCAGGTGCAAATTTCATATTCCCCATCCACTGGTCTAGGTTGCATTTAAACTGGGTAATAGACAAATTCAACTTCACATGGATGGGAAGCCTGTTCTATAAGAGGGGCGGTTTCTGGGACACGCATCTTTCTCTCTAGCATGTTCTGTTTAAGTGCCCAACAAAATTCAGGTCCCTAGACATATTTCTGGTACATTTTGACTTATGAATATGCAGGAAATTCATGTGTGGGGTTTGCGGATGCTTTTTAAGTCGGACATAGATCACCCTTCTGCAATGTATAGTAGACTTGAGTACAGGGAAAAGGTTTGTGGTGCTCTGCATAAGGCAGGTTTGTTATACCTCGTTTTCTTTAAGAAACCTCTCAGGTCAGTAGTTGCTGTATATGCCTGGTCAGTTACATTAAAAAGAGAGCATTATGCACTATGATTGATCTGATAAGGGCTGAGTACAGTGGGATAATGACCTCTTTGGACCTAGATGCCATGCCCTTACTTTACAAGTTGTGCAGCATAAAAGGATTTTCTCATTACTATGGCAACATGGTAGACGAAGGTAAGGCTACTGTGTATGTGTGTACCCAGATTCTTGACCACTGGATCAACTCTTAGGGGCTTTTTTATCAACATTGTAATTAGCCAGGATAGTGGACATCCCAAAGGGTACAATTATGCATTTCTTAGCATTACATTTAAGATGATTTTGGCACCATTTGTTAGTCAAACATGGGCCACCTTGAAGAATGCTAGTGTCTTCAGAGGAGTCGATGATAACCCTAACTTGCAGTGCTCTGCAAACTTGGTAATAAAACTTCAGCATTTGCTTCCATTTCAGAGAAATAGATGTCAAAAAAGGAGTGGGCCAGTACCAAGCTCTGGGGAACTCCATTAGTGATCCACCTCTTGGAAGTGCCTCATTTATTTTGACCTCTTGGGTCCTATCAGTAAGTTAGATGGGTATCCAGCGGGTGATGAGAGTTTATACCTAAATTATTAAGCTTGTCTGTCTGAGTGGTATTGTATCAAAAGTCTTGGTCCGGACAAAGTAAGCAGTGTGCATAATTTTACCTTCATCCAATGCTTTCACCCTCTCAAAGTCCACCAGATTTAATAGGCATGACCTTCCTTTAATAAAGCCAAATTGTGATGGATCCAGTGTTTGCAGGTTATCCATGTCCTCATTTATCACATCCATGATGATTCTTTCCATAGCCTTGTATACAAGGCTGGTCAGATGGATTCCCTTTATAATCTCGAAATACTGAAATATCGAATTTCAGTATTTCGAGACCATAAAGACCAACTTCCAAAATAGCAAAGCCCCATAACTGCAAATCCGGAAATGTTGAATTCGTGGTTGTGGTGGTGCACTATGTGACGTGGGATGTACTGTGTGCCTGATTTATGGTTTGGTATGTGGATATGGTTGGAGATTCAGGTAAGTGAATATTTTTTTAAGGGTTTAGCATAGGGATTTGATTGTGTTCAGAAGTTGTGTGTGTGGGTTAGGGTAGATAGGTAAGAGTATGTGTGTGTAATTGTTGAAAGTGGTGGTTGTACATTTGTGATGTTGGGTGCATGAGGTGACTGTAGAGTGTCTAGTGGTGAGTTTACTGTCTCTTTCTGTTTGGTATGACTTTCGAGTTTGTGTATATATAAGTAGCAGGGCTGTAGGTGGCTTGCCCCCTGCTTAGATTAGGGTAGGTTTATTTATTTGTATTGCGTTTGTGTTTTGTTTGTTGTAATGTTGGGAGGTCAGTGTATGTCTTGTGTGATGTTTCTTTGCTGTTTTGACTTTAGTGCTTTTGGGGTTTCGGTTTTTCGACTTTATAGTCTCAAGATACTGAAATTCGATATTTCAGTATTTTGAGATTATAAAGCGAATCTGGTCAGACATACGGGCCTCTAGTTACCCAGATCCTTTGTGCAGAGGAAAGACTGTAGCCATCTTCAATTCCTTGGGCACAAAACCGGATTGTAGGCTCCAGTTGAAAAGTGATTTTAATGCTATTTATTAAGTATCCCACAATGTTATCGGGGCCTATCGCTGTTTTTTGCCTTAAAAAGGGCTTTGATAACATGTTTCCTAGTAATGGTTGGGGGGATTGTGGTATGTGGCATATCCTTTGGGTTATCAGGGAATGGGGGAGTGGAGCGGAGAAATTTGTGCCTAACTGGTCATCCAAAAGTTTGGCATGGCCTCTGGTTCAGTGTGGGTGATGCCATTAAAAATAAGTAATGCGCATTGTTTCATATTTCCCCTGAAGGTATAGAAAGCTTTGTGGTTGTATGCATTCCTCCCAACCATACCAAATTACTCTGAATTACTTGTTTTTTACTGAGTTTTGGGTTCCACATGTGGGGTGCCACGATTCCCAACTGACACCCCTTCATTTCTGATTTTTCCCAGCTTTATTTTTTTTTTTTAATTTTTTTGCTTTTTGAGCTGACATCATCACATGTGTGATGACGTCAGCTCCACCAGCCTGTCTGAATTGAGCTCAAGGGCTCAGATGCATGCATTTCCCACTGGCTGCTACTGTTTGAATCTGCGAGCGGGAAGGAAACTGTGTCTAGCTGTCTAGGCCTTCATTTTTATCTTCTCATTTGAATGGTTTTGTGAGCAATTGGACTGCTTTCTAGTGAACGGAGTTATTTTCAGAGCGATTGGACTGCTGCTGCAAGCATGGGATTTTCAGAGATCTACAACTGGTGTTAGCGGTTCTGAATGGACTCATTTCAATCATCTGAATGACTGCTACTTTTAAGGTATTTTCTTGTTCTGGAGTTATTTTATAGTTTCAATTATCTGAAATGTGTGTCTGTGTGTGTGTGAATGCCCCCAGGTGAATATACCTGGTGGCTAGAGGTACTCGGGCTCAAACCCTGTACCTCGGGTACAGATCAAAAGAGGCTAAAATCCCTAGCCACCACCACTTGTGAATTTATGCCTCATAGTTTTGTTCTGTTCCTCATTAATCTGTTTTCAGGATTTTTGTGGCAAATCACTGAAGTATTGAATTCACTAAATGACAGGCATTTGAATTTCAGACTTGACATTTATTTTCTGAATGAGCACAAAACCTTTTATTCTAGCAGTGTTATAAGCTTACAAGATACGTATTTGAAATCTGTCCCTATTTTGGGGCTGTGTTCCCCCATTATTGGCTTTGTCCAGGGTTTTTGTGCTAAGAGGTTGAGAGGTATGGTAAAGTGAGAACTGAGTTCACTAAATGATAGCCATTTAAGTTTCAGTCTTCCTATCTTCTTTCAGGAAACTGCTGATTTGGCATAGTGGTAGGTTGCTCTGACTATAGTGCATAGGGTCCTGGGCTCAAGACTTGACAGTGAAATGCATAGTGGTAACACATTTTATTCTAGGAACTTTCCAAAATTATTCAAGCAATGTTTAAAACGTGTCCCATGTTTTTGGGCTTTTGTGCCCCCACAAAAAAAAACTGAAATTGAAAATACGTGCGAGAAGCTGTGCAAGATGCCTATGCCTTACACTGCTGTCATATTTATATATATATATATATATATATATATATATATATATATATATATAAAATATATATATATATATATATATATATATATATATATATATATATATATATATATATATTGTGTGTAAGTAAACTTCTATAATGGAAATGTTCTGAATTGAGCAGTTTTGTTATTATTGGTTCATGCATTTTGTTTCATTGCCTATTGGAAAAATGTTCAACATTAAATTTTAAAATGCACTCTAACTTAAGTCTAACAGGTGTGCTGTATTCAAGGAATATCATTTAAAGTCAGGAAGGTGCATCAAGGAACATATGCACGTTTATTGTTGTGTGTGCAAGGGGCCTTTGATTTGCAAACAGCCCAAAGGTAATCCTTATCCACCCCTGGCCAGATGCATTTTCTTTGTTGTGGGGTTCAGTGCTGTTTCAGTGAATGTGAGTGTCAAGGGCAGAGAAGTTTTGATGCCAAGTCTATTTTTATTGGGAGAATATTGCTTTGTTTAGCAGATGTCTATTAGTGTTTGTGCATTGTGCTATAAAATGTAAAATTAAAATCCAAATGATCATTGTAGAAGTAACGCAGTATGCACACGTTAGTGTTTATGGTAAATAGGATGAAATAGCCAGGTAATGGGACATTGGAATGGCTGCAGGGGGACTCTGGTTCCTTATTTTGGTTGTCTGTTCTTCAGATTGCGTTTGAAAGTTGGTATCTCACAATCCCATTGCAGTGGGTGGAGTTGCGTAATTATGTATGCAAATTTTACATTAATCAACGGACAGCTTTGTACCCATTTTTCATGGGCCTTGTCCAGATTTTCGATGATTCCAGGTTGAGAGGTATGGACTTACCTGAGCAGCTATTTTTTTTTCAAATTTAGCTTTTGAAGTATTAATTGACCCTGTTGCCTATTTAGATTGGTCAGGTGGCTTTTAGTATGTATAGCTTTGTTCCTCCTATGCTTGGTCAAGTTTGTTTTCTTTTGTTATAATTGATTGATATTATGATTCCACCAGGATGGATTGTCTTCTGAGTTTCTTATTCTTAATATGAGCTGGCACAGCTTGTTCTATATAGGTATCAATGTGGCTATGATGTTTATTGGGTTTGGGGGCACTTGAAATAGCCAAGGTGTCACTTAGTAGAGTGAGGTTAGCCTTGGAATAGTTCCCAAAGTTGTTAGGTTTCACTGGATCCCTAGATTCAGTTTTTATTTTAAACAATATTGCCTTATGGCTAGATCTGACAAGCAAAAACATTACACTGGGTGAAGAACATCACCCCCTTGTTAATGGGCACAACATCAAACATGTTTGTACCCCTGGTAGAAGAATGGACCACATGTTTCAGGATGTCATTAACAAAGGTTTGGAATCGCTGGGGTTGTGCATTAGAAGCAGTATAGGATTCTCAATCTATAGAGGGGTAGTTGAGATCTCCCATCAGTTTCACATTGGGTTAAATGTTGGACTCCAGTACATTGAAACGGGTAGCATGGGTTTCCTGGGACATGAAGGGGACTTGTAGGTTGCACTGATATGGTACGGCACCCTGTTTGTGTTAAGTTGCACATGTTTGAGTTCCAGTGGGTCATACACTTCAACTAGTTTGGATGTGAGGTTGTTTTTAATATTGACTGAGACTCCTCCACCTTCATTTCTCTCCTATGCAGTAGCTGTTCTAAAGATGTGAAAGGCATTATGACCTTGCATTACTGGGGTACTCTCTGCAACTTTAAGCCATGCCTCCATTACTACATAGATGTGTACACTCTCCAGGGAGAGACTTCTAGCAATGAGCAGTACCACCTTCAGATATTTCTTTGTAGGTTCAGTTATTTCAGGAAGTTTATCTGTTTGGCATTGCCAAAAAAAGGCTCTATGGGGGTGGGAAAAGATCTTTGCTAATGTCTGAAAGACATTTTATCTGAGACCTTTGCCTCTATATAATGTGTTTTTGTTTTTTTTTTTTTTTTGTTCCGAAGTGAGAGACCTTTCCAGTTTGCTTAGCATCCCTGATTTTATTTCAGCAGTGCTTCAAGTCCTGACATTTTCTTGTAAATATTCATTATAGTTTATACTGATGCCATATTACTGGGTAAACGATGACCTCTGCCCCTACAACCACCAAAACAATACAGAATGTTGAATACGAATAAAGGTTTTCAGTACAATTTCAAAAGGCTTGATAGAAATAGAATTGCGAACAAACCACAGAAGATAACATGCCTATATATGTCCTTAGTTTACAAATGTAAACTAAACTAGGGGCATATATAGGCACCCACTAGTAAATAAAATGTGCAGTAGCAACAGCAGAAAGATAAAATGATCATAAGAGTTTAATTTACCAGATCATGCATCAGTTGGCTGTGGAAAGGAATAAATCCCTAGGGGGTAAAAAGTGAGAAATTCTGAAAGATAATTGTAAGGCTGGAATTGTTTTGAATCAAACATGGGATGAATTTAATACTATGTTTAATCTTAATGAGTTTGGTGAGTAAAGATTAGATTTTGGACACATTCATGATGTTTGTTAGAAAGTAGGAGTCAAGCTGATCCATTTATGTAATGAGAAGGTGGTTCAGTCTGATCTACATTTTTAAAAATAAAAGATTTATGATTGAAATAATGCTAAAGCTAATCTTGGTGATTCAAGCAGTAAAGTTTGGGTACACTCGTAATGTTTTGCTAAAATATAGCTGTCAAGATAATCCATTTGTGTCTTGAGAATGTGATAGTGTGAGCTTCATTTCTATAAATAAATGTTTTGTGACTAACCTTAAACATTTTTGATTTTCAAGGTCTTCTAAAAGCATAACCTTAGACTGGCTATGGATTTTATAATATAAGATGTGCTAATGAAGTAATCACAGATGAAAAAACATAGCTTCAAAGAATGGTTGTCTTATACTGGGCTTAATCAGTTGCTCCTCAGGCCATTTGTGCCTAGCAAAAACACGCATTAAACCATTTCTACAGCACAGTCCTGGGGAGAATGTGTGACTACCAATCCAGTTGTCAAGCTTATGTACACGCACACACGCATGTGCGTATACACTCTTACTTCAGAAGAAGCAGTCAGTCATAGTTTCCTACCTGAAGCAGTTCATTTCTTGAAGTTAGCTTGCTACCCTGAAGCAGCCCATAACACAAGTCCTTCCTATTCCTCTCACACAAGCTCCGCAGTAGTAGTAATATCCACAACCATAACGCAAGTCCCTTCCTGAAGCCATGCCACTCGCACAAGCTCTGCACAAATGCCAGATGCTTCCCACTCACAGATCCATTCAAGCAGCCAGCCAGAAATGAGTCCTTGAGCTCAATTCTGACAGTCTGACAGAGCACACGTGATGACGTCAGGTCAAAATGCAGAAAAACAATTTTTAAATAAAAGCTAGGAAAAATCAGAAATGAAGGGTGCCACTCTGGAATCGTGGCACCCCATTATTTGACCCCAAAACACAGTAAAAAATGAGTAATTCTGTACGGTTGGGAGGTATGCCATTATACACTACTGCATGGGAAGCAGTAGTTCTAACTAAATATTATAAAAAAAAAAAAAAAAAAAGTCAAAAAGTAATTTTCCCAAACAGTTTTCTGAGTACTCTGGTTTCATTACACATTCCAAAGGCTAAGTGGTCAATCTTATTGTAAATACATTTTTGCCTCTGAGATGTGCTATATGAAATGAAATGAATTTGCCTTTAACTAGGACTGTGAATATTGAATAGAAACAATTGTTAATTTCTATCTGCATTCTTTAGCAGAGTAATTTTTCTGCCACATTTCATATTTTTTCCTTTACTCATTTGTAATCAAATACTTTGTGCCTTCATTTAGGAGATTTAATACTTTAAATGTTATTTATCTGGAGATATTGCCATTAATGGAAAATTCTCTGATAAATAGTTAACAGCCATATACAACTCTGTGTTGAGCCTTCAGCATTTATATGCATACAGTAAACGATACATGCAAACCTTGTAAGGTTTAAAGTGCATTGTAATACAAGTTCCATATCTCTTCCCTGCCTAATGAAGAACCTGGCACAATAATAAGGGTTATGCGCTGCATGTAACATTCCTACAGGCAATGTTACATGAGGGCACATCTGTCAGTTTCTCTCATGGATTGCTTGCTGTCTGAGGCTTCCTCATGCAACATTTAAAAGTACATCTTGTATCAGACAGTATGCATCTGATAAGCTTTTTCAGCTCTAGGTTGCCCTAAAGGCAGTACTACATTTTCCCCGCCATTACATGCCCTAGAGCTTTTTGTACTTGTGTAAGTATGGCCAGAAACTGCAGCAAGCCACTGTGAAATGTGTTCACAGTGGGGATGGGGGGCAAAGTGTAACATGACCATTTTGAAATTAAAATTTACAGGAACTATTAATTAAAAAGTGGCTAAAGATATTTACTTGAACATTGAATCTTGCAGCTTGCTTTATTTAGAGTATAAACGAAAGACTGTCCTCTTTCTTGATTGCTAGTTGTACAAAAGTGTTCTATGTTTAAGCTCATTTTATTTCACCCCTGTGCTATGTGGACTAGTTTTTCAAAAATTATGACTTGCTTAGTCTACAATCACATTGCTTTCTGCAGACTTGTCAGGCTTACTTTTTTTGTTTTTGCCATGCACTTGCATGCATGCTTGTTTAGACTTGTAATGAAACTTATAGGAGAGAAAGTGTTGATAGTGATGGAAGTTTGATCTACGTTACTTAATGTATCGGTGTCCTGCAGTACAGCTTTGACAATGCATCTTAGAAGAGATAAAGCATGTGCAATGATGGGGAAACAGATTTGTGTGCTGGGATAGTATGATTGCATAGTGCCTAAAAACAAAACTTTTCCTTGTCTGTTTCTTTTGCCCTTTATTGTTGCATTTATGTTTTTGGAAAACTTCAGACTGTGGCTAAAAATAATTCTAGAGCTGCACAGTTCGTAGTTCAGCAGTAGTACCACCTGATGGGAAGAAGTGGCATAACTGTTAAGGCCTTTAGCTCACAGATGTGTACAGTAGTCTGTAGACCCGATAGCCTAGCATTTATCCATGAACCTAAATAGAACGTTAAGCAATTTGTTTTTTGCAGTACATTTATAGGTGCCTGTGTTGTATTTGCTTGCATGGATGGATTTTAAGATTTCTTATAACTTGTTTTGATAAGAGAAGATTTTTTTGTCCATGCAATAGGTGACCACAGAACTTGTGTATCGTCTTTACATTACCAGACATCTGTGGAAAAAAAAACATGCTTTGTATATGGCATTTTAAACCCATCAATAACCATATTTATAGCTCACTCCAGCTAAGATTTCTTGCATAGTATGGTTTGTGATGTATAATGTTTGCAACTAAAATTGTCAATATGATTTGTTTTCATTTATATAAATATAAGATTGCCTATTTCATATGTGGTAATTAAAGATGTTTCTTTTTTAAAACAAAAATCTTGCATGGTTTATAAAACCTGGGGTTTAATTTGTATACGTTACTTTTTTATTTGAAATCTATTGTCAGGTGATCTTTTCTCCTAGTATCCACAGATGTTCATCGTGTTTCATTGTTGCAGTCCTAACCAATGAGTTATCTGGTTCCCGGTAGCCCTTGATCTGCCAGAATACCAAAGGTAAGTAAAAATTATGGCTTTCGATTTGTAAAGGATGTCAGGGCGTCCGCCAATGTCATTTCCTCAGTCTTCCTTGCAGCGGAGCCCGAAGCAGAAGCATTTCTTGCAGGAGTGCTGGTCGGCAGATTACCTTTTTTGTTTCCAACTACAAAGTTGAAGTTAAGTACAACTAAATACCCTATTGGGGATCCTCTTTTCTTGCCTTAACGAATGTCAGAAAGGTTATTGTGGAAAGCAAATTCCCCATAGAGTTTTTCATTCCTATTGTATTTGTTTAGGCCTTGACCACGACATTCCTAATTGTGATCTTTGTGCTTCCTTTATTCCGCGTACTAGTCAGGCTAAGCTTTTAGCTAAGCATTTTGGAGTTTGGCCTAAGTGTGTTGGTATGCTGTCCGCTGGTCTTCAGGCTTTGGATATTCCCAAGAAGCATAAAGATAAGGACCGCGACAGGCTTCTGAAGGTCAAGTCCTCTGTTAGGTTGGTTGTCAGTCATGCGATTGTCAGTGAGGCACCGTTGCAGCCCCTGCAGCCCACAGATTTTAACTCCAGGCCTTGGTTGAGACCATTTCAGAGGTTTCCAGGCCTCTGGCATCCATTTTGCCTTCTGACCTTCTGCCCGTTACCTCTTCAGCTGGATCCAGAGCTGCAAAGGTGACTCCGGTGTCCGAGACCTCCGTTCTTCGCTCAGACAGCAAGCTTATACAGACTACTTCAGCTGCAGCTTTGGCAGTTGCCAGGCCTCCTGAGCCCTTTAGACTTGCAGGTAAATCTTCTGGTCATAAGCCTGTGAAGAAGCAGGCTCCAGTTTACTCTTGTTCCCCTCATTCTCAAATGGTTAAAATGTCTGATGACCTTTTGACTCTTATTAGGGGTTCACAGCCTCCTCCTTCAAAAAGAGGTATGGATGTCTCTCCTAAGGCTTTGTCCTTTTCAGATTTGGATATTTCTAGCATTTCTGTTGATGAAGAGGAAGTTTCTTAAGCTTAACCTTGTTTAGGCCTTGACCACGACATTCCTAATTGTGATCTTTGTGCTGCCTTTATTCCGCGTACTAGTCAGGCTAAGCTTTTAGCTAAGCATTTTGGAGTTTGGCCTAAGTTTGTCAGTATGGTGTCTGCTGGTCTTCAGGCTTTGGATATCCCCAAGAAGCGTAAAGATAAGGACTGCAACAGGCTTCTGAAAGTCAAGTTCTCGGATGATGATAGGTTGGTCGTCACTCATGCGGTAGCCAGGGAGGTGCCTTTGCAGCCCCTGCAGCCCACAGATTTTCAACCGTAGGCATCGGTTGAGACCGTTTCAGAGACCCCCAGGCCTCTGACTTTCATTTTTGCCTTCTGACCTTCTGCTTGTTGCCTTTTCAACTGGATCAGGAACCATGAAGCGGAGTCCAATGCCTCCATTCTTTATGCAGACAGCAAGCTCATACTGACTACTTCGGCAGTTGCCAGGCCTCCCGAGTCCTTTAGACTTGCAGGTAAATCTTCCAGTCATAAGCATGTAAAGAAGCAGGCTCCAGTTTACTTTCATTCCCCTCATTCTCAAATGGTTAAAATGGCTGATGATCTTTTGACTCTTATTAGGGGTTCACAGCCTCCTCCTTCAAAAAGAGGTAGAAATGTCTCTCTTGAGGCTTTGTCCTTTTCAGGTTCTGATACTTCTAGCATTTCTGTTGATGAAGTGGTTTCTCAAGCTTTCTCTCCTTTTGAGGATTCAGACGCAGAGGAGTCCATCCCTTCTGCTTCTCCTCCAGAAGATTTCTCTCTTAATTATTCTTTAAATACTCTCAGGGAACATTTTAAATGGGAAAGTCAGGATTACCTTCTTTCTAAGAAAAGGATTAGGGTGTTTTTGGACTTGGCTCAGCATAAGCCTTTGGCTATTCCACCTGTGCTGGAAGTGGTTGATGGTGTTTTTCTGAAAAATCCCTAGTCTCCAAATTCAGTTCCTCCTGCTCCCAGGAAACCTGACAGGTACTATAGAGTCCCTGGTTCTCATTTGTTTCTTTTCAGGAATCCATTGGCTGATCCAGAGGTTATTTCTCAAGGCTGTGAAAGGAGTTAAGGCCACTGTTATTAAAATCCTGTTCTTTCTGACAGAGAATCCAGAAACCTAGATAGGTGGGGTAAAAAGGTTTATACCTCTGCCACTCTTGCTACTAGGTCTACTAATGGTGTTTTTCATATACTGAAGTACCAGTAGCACACTTTGGAAGCTATTAAGTCTAGGATAGCAGGTGTGTCTCAGTTGCCAGAGAGTAAGGATATGCAGGATTTGCTGAATTCTGCCAGTCTAGTCCAGAAACATTCTTTACATTGGGGTTTTTGACATTTTAAAAGCCTCCTGTAGGGCTACAGCTACTGGCTCTGTTATTAGAAGGCATGCTTGGCTCGGGGATCAGCCACTACCAGAGCCTGTTAAGGCTAAGCTTTTAGATGTACCTTTGTATAAGGACAGTCTTTTTGGCAGCAAAGCAGAGGAAGTGCTCAAGAAGATGGAAGACTAGGCCAAGTCTATGCAAAGAGTTAAAGACTTTCTGCAGGTTCACCCTCCTCGCCTTAACAGGAATTACCCTTCTAAGAGTTGGATGTTCCTTGATACCAGCAGATAGAGCCATCTAGGACTAGAGTTTGCAAATCTTCTAGGGGACAGGTGGCTACCCCTCAAAGGTCTAAGCATTGGCAGGCTTCCTCTTCCAAGGTGGGAAGTTTTAAGCCTGCATCTCAATCTAAACATTCTCAATGACTGTCCAACTTCTGCCTGTTCTTGCCTGCCTGGAGAGTCCTATGGGGCAAAGTTGGCCCCTTTTTACAAATGGTTGGGCCACCATCACGGATGACAAATGGGTACTCAGAACTGTATCCCTAGGGCACAAGTTATCTTTCCACACCTTTCCAGTACCCAAAGGATTTCCTGATGCTCCTCCAAACCAAAAGGCAGAAGTAGAAAAGCAAATTTTGTCTCTTACATCTGGGTGCAATAGAATCGGTTCCTGCTCAGCAGGTAGGCCAGGGTTTCTAGTCCAGACTTTTCCTAGTTCCAAAAAAAGAAGGCACCTGGCATCCTATCCTAGATCTATCCAACCTGAAGTCTTTCTGGATAATTCCAAAGTTCAAAATGCTCACTCTGCATCAGTTACTGCCAGTGTTAGAAAAGGAATCCTGGCTGGTAACATTGGATCTCAAAGAAGCTTATCTGCACATCCCTATCAGGGAAAGTTTGAAGGCAATACCTTCGTTTCAGGGTGGGCAAGCAACATTATCAATTCTCTGCACTGCCCTTTGGATTATCTACTGCTACCAGAGTCTTCACAAAGTGCCTGGCTCCAGTCATTGCTTTTTGCAAGCAAAAGAAAATTCAGATTTATCCATACTTGGACGACTGTCTAATTCAAGCAAATTCTCAGGAACAGCTGTTAAAGGATCTAGAATTTGTAAAGACTCTTCTCTGTCCCATGGGTTACACTCAATGTAGAAAAATCAAAAATGGTGCCATCCAAAGAGAGAACATTCTTGGGAGCGAATCTGAACACAGATGCCCAGATGATATATCTCACCCAGGAGAAGCAGACAACTCTTTCAGTTTACTTCAAGGACTTGGCAAGCCTGTCCCAGCTCCATGCAAGGAAATACCTGCAAGCTCTGGGATTCATGGCCTCTTGCATTTTCATGATTCCATATGCAAAACTGCATATGAGGAAATTGCAATGGTACCTCAAGAACACTTGGTGTCAACACACAGGACCTGGATGTGATAATGCCTCTGCTTCCATGTCTGCGGAGAGAGTTTCTATGGTGGGCAACAGCCTGTCTACACAACAAAGGCATGCTTTTTTGCCCACCCCATGGCCACTCAAGTTCTTACCATAGATGCATTGGACTACACCTGAGGAGCTCACCTGGAAGACAGATGCATGCGGGGAAGTTGGAATGCCCAGCAGATGCACCTGCACGTAAATTTAAAGGAATTGATGGTAGTCCAGCAGGCCTTGCTAGCTTTCAGGCATCTTCTTTCTCAAGGGACCCTTCTTGTCAGGACAGACAACACCACAGTCATGTGGTACATCGAGCAGGGAGGGACTCATTTTTAGCTCCTGTGCAGACAGAGCATGAGTCTTTGGTCCATAGCAGCATCCCTGGGCCTGCATCTCTTAGCTCAGTTTCTTCCAGGAAGGTTCAGTGTTTTGGCAGACCAGTTCAGCAGACAGACCCTGGATCCTCATGAGTGGCAGCTGGACACAACAGTTTTATAATGCATCATTCAACATTTGAGTACTCCAAGTGGATCTCTTCTCTTTTCTCCAGACAACCATCTTTTACCTTTTTTTTTTTTTTTTTTTTTTTGCACCAGACAGTATCACATCAGAGCCTGGAGAGTGGATGCTGCTGTCAGTTTATGCCTTCCCGCCTCTTCTTCCCAGAGTATTATTGAAGATCAGGGATGAATGACCATGGACTATTCTCATAGCTCCGGACTGGCCCAGGCAGCATTGGTATCCACTGCTTCGCAGGCTCTCCCATTTTCCTCCTTGGCATCTTCCTCTGAAGCCAGATGTTTTGGTTCAGGAAGGGGGAAACATTCTACATCTTCATCTTCAGTCTCTCCATTTGGCAGCTTGGCTCATTGTATGACTCCATCCTTTTCTTTCCTTTCTCAGCAGGTGGTTGACATGCTGAGGGAGGCCAGGAGGTCTTGGCACTAGGAAGTCCTGTGCTGGCAAATGGGAAAGTTTCTCTCATTGGATGCAGGCTAGAGGGGAATCTTCTTCTCAGCCTACCCTTCCTCTGATCCTGGAATACGTGGCTGATTTGCTTCAGGGTGGTCTTTTTCCTCTATCAAGATCCATGCTTCAGCCATTTCTGCTCATTGTTCTTTTGAACAACCCATTTTCTCTCATCCTTTGATGAAAATGTTTCTCAGAGGTGCCTGCAACTTAAAACCTCCCAGATGGGCGCCTACTCCAGACTGGGATCTTAATTTTGTTCTTGAGAAACTCGCTCTTCCGCCTTTTGAGCCAGCTGCCACTGCAGATTTAAAGTTTCTCTCATGCAAGACTGCCTTCCTCTTGGCTATAACTTCAGCAAGGAGGGTTTTGGAGCTGCATGCTTTGATGGCTATGGAGCCTTTACTTATTTTCCATGCAGCTAGGGCCTCTCTGAGAACCAACCCCTCCTTTATGCCTAAGGTGGTTTCTAGCCTGACTCATAATCAGTCCATACACCTTCCTACCTTCTTTCTTATTGAAATAGAGGTGAAAGGATCCTACATTCTCTTAATGTGCATAGACAACTCGGGGTTTACCTTGACAGGACTAAAGACCTTTGGAAATCAGCACAGCTATTGGTCAGTTTTGCCCCTGGAGCCCAGGGCAAGGCTATTTCTAAGCAAACCATTTCTAAATGGATTGCTCATTGTATTACTTTTAGTTATTCCTTTCATAGCAAGTTTCCTCCTCAAGGAGTTAGGACCCACTCAACTGGAGCAGATTGCACTTCTGCAGCCTTTTTAAGGGGTGTTACTACTAAAGACATTTTGGAGGCTGCCACATGGTCTTCTGTTAACACTTTTGCAAAGCATTATAATTTGCCTTGGTTTTCGAAGGCCAGGGCAGGTTTTGCCACTGCTGTAATGCAAGGCATTATATCCAATCCTTGATTCTTTTGGTTCCTCCTCCCTTTTCTCTGGGCTTTGGTAATCAACCCATTGGTTAGGACTGCAATAGTGAAACACGAACATAATACAGTTGTGTACACTTGCCATAAATGTAGATGTTAGAGTGTATTCACTGTTGCAGTCCTGCTTTCCCTCCCTCCTTCCCCCTTTCCTCTTTTCCTAAGGTACAGGCTAAATTTGGTTTAAGCCTTGTTTTATGGGGGCTTCTGACTGTTATGGCAAGAAAGACTGAGGAAGTGACATTGGCTGCCTCCTTTTGTATCGGACGTCCTTCACAACCGATGACAGCCGACGTAATTTTTACTTAACTTTGGTATTCTGGCCAATCGAGGGCTACTGGGAGCCAGATAACCCATTGGTTAGGACTGCAACAGTGAATGCACTCTAACGTCTATATTTATGGTAAGTGTACAGAACTGTACTGTCTAACTTATTGCACTTAAGTGTTGCCTACTTCACGTCTAAGTCTAAGATGATACCCACTTATTCGTAAAGGTGCCCTGTTACTGCTACAAAGGTATATAGTACAAATGTGTATTTTCAGAAATGGCAGAGGTAACTGTAAAATATTTTCTAGCAGGCCTTGGAGTAATCATACCAAACACAAAATGAAAACCAGATAAAGAAGAACACAAAATACACCAGCACAATTACACCAGCAACTCAACTCTTAATACAGCAACAGTGATCTGGCACCTCGGCAGTTCGTCTTCAAAGATCACAGTAGTACAATTTCAGCTGGCTTAAATATTCAAATGCAAACAGCCACTTAACATGATCCAATTAATTAAATAATTAGTGGTTAATGCAATTTAGTTTAACTTTTCATTTTTTAAACATATATATAATATATAAAAATCTGTATCAAAATTCATATAAAGAATTATATAAAAAATACAAAATTCATATACATCCACACAAATCACCATTTATAAATAATCCAATTATTATAAGCACATTTTACTAAACTAACATGACCCTATTAAATATTTTAAATACTTACTTCTTGATTTAAATCATTGGGCCTTAAAGTTTGAAATTTAAATATCATTCTAGTTTCTAACTCCAATAGTTTACCAACAAAATCATCCCCTCTAGGCAAGAAAGGTTTTGCAAGTACAGAAAAAGTTAAACCACTATCTGAACCTTCATGCATTTCATGAAAATGGTTAGCTATAGGACTCTATTCATTTTTTATTTCTTATCTCTAAGATGGATTAATCTGGGTATATGTGCTTTCGTCTTGGAGTAGTTCTCTCAATCTACTATTATACCAGGTTGTAGCTCTGAAAATGATGTATGGGGATAATGAGAGAGGTAATTTGACCTTAAAGAAACCGAGTAGTTTTGTACCACCACTTACACCCACCCTGAACTTGTTCATTAGGGGATGTGAGCAGGATTTGATAAGATACTTTAATGAAGGAGATACCAGCAGATTTTACAATCTTACTCAAACACAGAGGACAGCATTGCAGGGTTTATGTAATAATACAGATTTAACAATAAAACCAGTGGATAAGGGTGGGGCGGTTGTTGTGCTAGATACAACCTGGTATAATAGTAGATTGAGAGAACTACTCCAAGACGAAAGCACATACACCCAGATTAATCCATTGTGTGTGAGACAAGCCATAGATAGGGTACATCATGCCCTGCAAAGGCTGAAGTCTGAGATGAGAATTACTGATGATACTTTTGACTTTGGTTAGAAAAAGCAGTCATGCCTGTCTTCAAGGCACTCCCTAAGATTCATAAGTCCCTGGTTAACCCACCCCTGAGACCCATAGTTTCAGGGAGGGGGTGGGTGACTGAGAATATCTCTATATGGTTGGAACATCAATTAAAACCCTATGTTGAAGGGATTGAGAATATTTTGTTGGACACAGGTGACTTCTTGATGAAGTTGGGTAGGGTAGATTATATGGATAAGAAGGATAAGTTATTGATGGCCACCCTAGATATAAACAACTTATTCACAGTCATTAACAATGAATATGGAGTGGATATGTTAAGCACCCTTTTGAACGACCTAGGAGTTACTGAGGTCAATATTAGCCTAATAAAGGAACTTCTGCTATTGGTATTGGAGAACAATATTTTCATAGGAGCAGAGTCTATATATAGACAGGCACAGGGGGTAGCCATGGGCACCCCTTGTGCCAATACTTGTGCTAATCTTGTCCTTGCCCAATGGGAGAAAAACCACATACTGAGTAATGATGCATGGAAGGGATATATAAAGATGTATGTGCGTTTTGTGGACAACGTCTTTATATTATGGAATGGAAATCTGGACATGTTACAGACATTTGTGAGTTTTTTACACTCGACCACAACATTTTTTAGGTTCACTTTAAAAGCCTCCTTTGATCCATAGATTTTTTGGATGTAAACTTAGTACAGTGTGTAGATGGTTTCACATCAAAGCTATACGAGAAAGAATGTTGGAAGAACACGATACTGTCATATGATAGCATGCATCCACGTTACACATATTCGAACATTGTACAGGGGCAGGCGAGTAGGATCTCCAGGATATGTTTGGATAATGGTGATTATGACAAAGAATTAGCTACACTTAAGGGCTGTTTACAACAGAGGGGTTATCGGGAAGATAAAGTGGACAAGCTGATAAACACTAGCAAAGGCTTTAGGGAAAGCAAATACAAACCTTGGCTTACACGCACTCCAGCCCAGATAGACAAAAATAAAAGACCCATAGTTGTAAGGAGTCCCCAGTTAATGTTTACCTACAGTAGCAACATAGGTGATATCTGTAATGTTGTACAGAATAACTGGAACATTCTGACTAGTGATGAAGGGCTGAGTGATATAGTAGGTTGTAGACCTAACTTCAGATATAGAAGAAACAAGAATCTGAAGGATTTGCTATGCAAAGAAAGGCTAAGTAGTCAAAATACAGTGGCAACAATAACGACGGGCACATTCCCGTGTGGGAGGTGCAAAGCTTGTGGCCACATTAATAAGAAGACTAACTTTGAGCATCCTGTCACACATAGGCAATTTGTGTTAAAAGGGAGGGCTACCTGTCGAGCAGCGGATATAGTATATTTAGCTGAGTGTAGCCATTGCCCTAGTTTCTATGTAGGGAAAACTAACCAGATGTTAAAGACAAGGATATTACAGCACCTATCTAGCATTAGGAATGGGGATGTGCATAATGCTTTGAGCAGACATGTGATGGATAATGCCACACACAAATTCACTTTCAAGGCTATAGTAAACATAAGGCTTACCACTAGAGGGGGTGATGTGAAGCATTTGACAGAATTAGCAGAATCCAGATGGATCATTGAGCTTATGGCCAATCGTACACCAGGTTTAAATGATGCGATACCTGTTAAGCCCACCCTTCAAAATAGGCGGGTTTTTTACTGAATCCTATTGGATATGCACTAGTTTAAAAGAAGGGGTTGTTTTATTGTAATTTTATCTGATGAAGGGAGAAGTCCCGAAAGTGCTCATCTTGTGTTTATGTGCAATAAAGATTTTAAGGAATAGCAGTGTCCTTGCCGCGTTTTTTGGTGCGTATTGTCTGAGAGGGGGAGTTATTCCTGACCTTCAAGGCATTCTGTGATCCAGTGCTGATGAATAGGTTCAATATTCACAAGAAAGTTTTCCATGATGGTTGTGTTCTGTGGACATGAACCTTATTTTGGACTCTTAACAGAACTGACTGGAGACTCGTATATCCCAATCCATGGAATAAACTTCCCATCTTAGTAAAACGAAGCCCATCCCTCACTATCTCCAAACAGAATTTGATAAATGGATTGGCAGCCATAAAGTCGCTCCTGTGGTCCTGTCTGTGACCTTATGGGTAGAGGTAGTTTGTAAAATGACTCTGGGCTCCAACACCCTAAGACCCACTACGGTGATACTACCCCATCCATTATCTGAGGAATTAAGATATAATGTCATATCCTTGGTATTGGCTAGTCTTGTAATTTGGCTCTTGTCAGCCTAGTAATTATCAATGAGCTGTGCCTTTTTTTTGACCAGTCTGTCATATGGGCCCATTTCAGGATAGTCACAGCTATTCGGTGGGGGGGGGGGTTCATTTTACAACCAATGTTAATGACCCTAGAGCAGAACCCATTTCAAATGGGGGATGTAGAAGGAGGCTGCCAACAGAAACATTGTTTTGGGAAGTCCTTGGGTGATTCAGCATTAATTAGCTTTGCACTTGTACCCTTCTTTCAGTCACCCTACTGCTGTTGAAAATTTGAATTTGATGTTTCATCATATTATAGCACATTTGTTTTAAGGCTGCCATGAACAAAATGCAGGGTCAAAACCATAGCCATTTTCAGTACGTTTGTCCTTTAGATCTCTACCTTAAGCATGCATTGCTACTGTTTATACATTGGACAATTTGATGTAGCATTTGCTTTACTAGAATTGTACAGATTTATATTTTCTTGTATTTTAATTCTACTGATGAACTGCTAAACTTGTGATGTGCTGCAAATATTCTGTGTACCAAAGGCCAAAATATTGAACTTTAGCAAAATTATAACTGCACATACCTGAAATGGAAGAGGAGGCGTAACACTGGCACAATATTTAAAGTTTTGACCTGCATTTTCAGTTTGACTATCATAAAGCTCTTCCTCTTGAATTACACAATATAACATGCCTAAAGTCTAACTTACTGCTTGATATCAGCATTTTGTGGGTCAAAAATAATTTTTCTGATTGGATCTGAGAGTGGGCAGCTGCTGCATTCATAGGTTGTTATAAAATCCAGGTAAATTGTGAGGCTCATTTGACAGACAGAAGATTGTTCACTCTTGTTTTTAATTGGTTAGTGCCGCTGGCTGACGTTTTCATTACTGGTGGACCTTCCAGGAATGAGGTCCATCACTGGGCAGTTGTGAGATGCAACTTTTTCTGGTGTGTGTGTGTAGATGTGCAGATACAGAGATATAGAGAGATATATAGATATATATACACAGTGTGTGTATATACACACACTATATACACATACATAGTGAGTGCATACATTATACACACACACATATATATATATATATATATATATATATATATATATATATATATATATATATATATATATATATATATATATATATATATATATATATAAAATATATATCTGTGTGTGTGTGTGTATATATATATATATATATATATATATATATATATATATATATATATATATATATATATCTCACTTGGGAAATAACTGTACAGTGGTGGTAGAGCATTTCAATAGTGTATATGCAAAATTAATGCTCTCTCCATGGCTTTTCTGTTCTTGGACCCAAACTATGGGACTCCTTCCTCTTCTGTCTTACACATTATTCCTTACTGTACATTACAATCATAATTAAAAGCACATTTTAAGTTAAAATGTACCTCTCAACTGTCCATAATTTTCAGGGACGTCCCTGATTTCGACTCAAATTTTTGCTCTGTCCCTCTGAATCCCTCCTAAAACTACTGACTTTGGGCAGAAAGGTGATGAATTACACTTGATGAATGATGACAATAATTAAGAGTTATACACTTTTTGTACTTCAGAAAAGGTGTATCAATTCATATGCTCTGATTCTCTCAATGTTTCAACTTAATAGCACTAATATTTTAAAAGTGTCCGATTGTCCCTGATTTTTTTCTCGATTTTTCCCTGATTCTGTTCAAATTTGTCTCTGACTGGTTGAGGTCTGGTAGGTACAGATTCTCTCCCTTTGGAAATATAACCCGGATTTCTCCCACTACAACTGATACAACCTCCTTAGTTTTTCTCGCGTCTGCCAAATACATGATTGCATGTTATTCCTCCACTCTAACTACTCAGTCTGTTTCTGTAATTTTAGTTTATAGTATTGCTCTCTACATGCAGATATTGTTTATGGTACTGCGTTATGCACATCTGGTCATTACTTTTTATTCAGCTTATAATGTTATGTATGTAATGGATTTTGTTTTTGTACTCGCAGGCTGAGACTGATGCATGTCCGTTTGGAATTACCAGTATTGCTGTGAAATGCAACGGCATGTGTTAGGATGTCAGAAAACATGCTGTCTTGTTTTAGCATGCTAGTACCATTAAATTGAAGAGCCACAGGAACCTCAGGCTGAGAGGCTTGATATTTGTTCCGACACCCCAGTGTTGCATGGTTTGGTAGCTAGATGGAATTGTACATGTGTATGGTTACTGAGCAGTTTGTGTGTATAGAAATGATGTGCTCTTAATACATGCTACATATATGGCCTGTCTGTATATGCCAAAGTGCATTTCTGAATTACATATTCATCAGTGTTATGTAAGTGCTAGGATAAAAGCAGTTTCTCCCATCCTAAGTACAAATGGACTTTCTGGCAGTGAGATAGTTGTATGCATTCCACCCATTAGAGTGTAGCCTGCAATTTCTTGACTGCAAATTCCCTTCAGGGTAAAACATATTTGGTTTAATCCCATGTAGGTATCTGCCATTCATTCTCTTTCAGTTCTATAACTGGGTTATGACTCGAATTAGCCCGGAAAACATTTTATACAATTTCTTGGACTTGGATAAATCATTCAGCTGAGCCAACTGAGGGGAATGTTTGATCAGAAATGGTCAGGTAGGTTAGGTGTAGAACTGCTTAGTATAGATAAAGAAGGTTGTTCTTAGGTGTTCACACTGTTGCCCAAGAGGTAAGCAACCACTGTAGTGCCATTATACTACGCTCAGTATTAGCCTTGCTTTTCTCCTTCACAAATTATACATAACCAGGAGGCTGAACATCAGTCATTTGCATGCCACAAAGGTGGGTTATTGATGGTAGAAATCAGTCTTCAAGATGGATGCCAGATTTAGGATGTCAGGGTCAGCCAGATGTTGCCTGCATTTTAATGTCAAAGGTGAAAGGAAATGCATGTTACAGAACATGGGAGTTGTGTTTTGGGAGGAGAGTAGAGGATCTGTGCTTTTCACCCAGTGCTGCACCATTCAGTGTGTAATGTAGGAGTAAGACCAGAAGTAAGTCCAACTGCAGCCCATATGTACTGAATAAAACACGTCATCTTATTCAGTAGTTTAGTCTGTACCCTTTGAAATGCCTTTTATTTTGGTTAACATTCCTTGAAATCTTGCTGTTGTAACTGAGGTACATTGCCTGACTTGTGGCCATGAGAGATACTGAAACCATTATTTTGTTCTAGGCAGCTCTAAAGAGACTTTTCTGGTACTGTGCCGAGTTGAGGACTTTTCCCCTGAAAGTGATAAGGGATATTATTTAGATACAGACTACTTCAGGAAAATTTGGAAGGAGAGGTAAGTAAGAACTAATTGATAGGCTGGGCCCGAGTGCCTTTAGAG
>NC_056743.1:146772019-146824519 GCF_019279795.1 Protopterus annectens | reverse complement strand
ACATTAATTCTCAGTGTTGGAGATGTACAAGGATACCAGGACTGATAAAGGTCGGCGATCACAGACATAATTTTCTAAGGATGGGAGATGGTTTGTAATGCTCCTAATACCTCCCCATTAGCTGGTAAGCACTGTTCATTGCTCATTGTGCTGAGCTGAAAACTTTTGCACCCTTGGTGTGGTCACCTGAAGTATAACTTTATTCCAGGGTGGGTTTCACCCCCCTTTCCCATTCCCTATATATTTGAGTGCACTGCTACAAAAAGATATTCCTGAGTTTGTCTGCAGATGGCTGAGACAGTCTTGGTATCCCATTGCTCCTTATGTCCTCCTTCACCACCCAGGTAACTAGCTAAACCTAAGTTGTCAGGGACAGAATCATATTGCCATAAAGGTAGTTAGAGGACTCTCCTACATCTTTATAGCTCATGGCCCAAGACTCCTTCCTCAAGCAAGAAGAATCCAGTCTGGTGGACCCCGGCCATAAGCAAACTTTACAATAAAAGGAGGAGACTTATACAAAAAAAGGTCAAATCTCAAGTAGAAAAATCATCCCTGATCAGCATTAGTAAGAAATTGAGGGCCCTCATCAAGTCAACCAAAGCTAATTTTGAAAAGAAAGATGCCAAGGATGTCAAGGATAACCATAAGGCCTTCTATGGCTACGTCAAAAGCCTAAATGGCAATGCTCAGTTCTGTTCTGAGCTAGTAAAAAATGGAACAAAATACACTGACCCTTCTGACATTGCCAACATCATGGCTGACAAGTTCAGTGCAAATCCCCCCCCCCCCTCACCACTTATAGGGCCTATTACCATTCTAGGGGATTGTGTAAGTCCAATTATTACTGGTACATTGGTTAACAAGGCTCTATCTAAAGCTAACAACACTACCTCCATGGGACCAGATGGTGTCCCAGGCTGTGTCATACGTGAGCTCCAAAAGGAATTAACCCCGCATCTTAATACCCTGTTCATTCTTGGCCTCTCCACAGGATATGTGCCCATAGAATGGCGCATGGCAATGGTGGTCCCGCTACACAAGGGTGGGGCCACAACTGACCCTGGGAACTACCGACCAATAAGCCTAACCAGTCTGATCTGTAAGGCTATGGAGCGAGTCATTATGGAACTCATAAATGGAGAGATTGTGAACCTGCAGTCGCTGGACCCCACACAGTTCGGCTTCGTCAAGGGCAGATCATGCCTCCTGAACCTGGTGGATTTCTTTGAGACAGTTACTCAGGCTATAGATAAGGGAAAGGAGGTACACACGGCTTACCTTGACCTTGCTAAAGCATTTGACACCATTCCCCATTCAGGTATTAAGCTCACCAGCCTGGGCATAAACCCTTTTGTCACAAGATGGATCATAAACTGGCTCTCTGACAGATCCCATAAAGTAAGAGTAGCGGGATCTATGTCCAAATCCAGACCAGTAACAAGTGGTGTGCCTCAGGGCTCTGTCCTGGGGGCCCTCCTGTTTGGCATATACTTCTCAGAAGTACAGGCAAGCATGGAAGGGCTGTGGCTGACTAAGTTTCTGGACGACTGCAAACTGGGTGCTATAATAGTCTCCGACTGACATGGAGATCCTCCAGAAGGGCCTAAATGAGACTGATGCATGGTGTCAAAGCCATGGTCTCAAGCTAAATGCAAAAAAAATACGTAATAATCCCCTTTGGAAAAAAACAGAGTAACCGCTAACTGCAACATAGGAGGTAATCCCCTGAAATAACTGCAACATAGGAGGTAATCCCCTGAAATCTGAAGAAGAAATACGGGATCTAGGGACCCAAGTAGATGGCAAGCTTTCCTTTGATAACCATGTTGCCAAAGTGGTTAGAAAATCCTTCTATGTGACCCATCTGATCACGAAAGGGTTTGCATCAAGATCTAAGGATGAAATGGTGCCCCTCTACTTTTCCCACATCAGACCCATTATTGAGTACAATGCACCAATTGGAATGTACCTGGCTAGACATCTCCAGCAGCTGGAGAGACCACAAAGGTACCTAACCAAGAGGATTACTGGCCTCAAACAGTTGCCCTATGCAGCACAATTGAAAAAGCTAAGACTGTTCTCTGTTGCATACTGCTTTCTCAGAGGCAATCTCTGTCTAACGTACAGAGCCATGTCCAACCCAGAATTGTTGAACATGCTCCATGTTAGCAAAACCAAATCTACTTGAGCTACACGCTCTAGGGATATAAACCTCAACACAACAATGAATAGAACATGCTGGAGGGATAGTTTCCCTTCGCAGAGACTTCCCTTACTATGGAACAGGGTCCCGATCTACATAAGACAGAGCCCCTCACTATCCCTCTTCAAGAGGAACCTTGATGAATGGATGGGTAACAAAGTTCACACCGGGGATCAGACCAACAGCACTACTAGATTAGGGGCCAAGTGTACTAGCTGTTAGTACAAGGGTCTAGGGAACTACTAAAGGGGCGGTGAATACCGCACAATGTGGCTGGGCTAATATATGCCTTCGGGCAGATAGCCCAGTACCAACCTATGAACCTATGGCAGAGCAAATGTACTTCATACATTTATAATCTTCTGCTATTCTTACTCGGTCACATCTACATTCTTTGTAAAATGTTGATTCTATTTTTGTTTTTCATTGATAGACTAGAGTTCTTTGTGTTATCTATAAACTGTTCATTGCTCCCTTGTATGGGTATTATAAAACTCTTTGCTGTCCCTTTGTATTGAACTTCTCTGGTATGGATTGCTATCAAATGTTTCTGATGTCTGATCCTCATTTTGATATAGTGTTAGCTGTCTTCTCAGGATCAAGTCAAACTGCATGCACTGTCACTCATTACATGCTGCTTTCACTGCTATAAAAATGTTACATGATTTAGAAGGCAAGATCTTCCCTTAGCAAGTCTGTATAGCTCCCAGTCCATCAGAAGTAGCTCCCCTGTACTATTTTGGATAAGCTTCATTAGGAGTCTGCCTTTGATTTTACACAAAGTATATCTCTGCCTGATATAAACCCACCTTTTTGTGATGCTGTACAACTACAACCTGTTGTAATTAGGAAAATATCTGATGTTATCCATGTTTACTATTCCTCACTGCTGTGTCATAGGATCTAACATCGCATCTGAGCTGGCAACTTATCAGACAGATCCTGGGTTTGAGCGCCTTCTATTCCCATAATCCCTTGCTACCCTCTAAATCCTCAGATCTCATTTGCTGCTCACCACTTCACATGTGATTTCTTTGTCTCAAGTCTCTTCTGTGGACAAGTGCTTATTTTTATACCACCACCTTGTATTTCTCTGTTAACTTTGAATCTGTCTGAGTTTAAGCTTTAGTCTTCTGGCTATTCCCTTTTGTCAAGACTTTTGGTGCCATTTTTCTTTAAAAAAAAAAAAAAAAAAAAAAAAAAGTTCTCTAGTTCTAGTCGTACTTTTCCAGTTTTCTAGTAGTTTTGTAGAGTTGTGTTGTCTTTGGCTGGTTTTTGACTATGGTTTGGCTCCCAGTTAACTGTTTTGGTGCATGTTTGGTTTTGGTGCTTGGTCTTTTCTCGTCATGTCCGACAAGTCAACAGGTGTTAAGACATGTCCAACTCCCACAAGGAATGCCTCTATTGTTTGGGGGCTGACCACTTTGAGGTTGGATGTAACATTTGTGCCATGTTCAACCCTACGGCTTTGGTCAAGCACCACAATAAATTATTGTTGAAAGTCTTAGTTCAGGGGGTCTGTTGGCCCAGTCTCTGGTCAAGGCAGGTCCCTCTGACCATAAGAGGAAGGCTCACTCCGAGTCCTCTTTCTCTAAGAAACCTAGACTTTTGGATCCTAGCTCCTTGGGTCAGACATCATCCTTTGCACTGTCCGATTTGACAAACCTTTGGTCCAATGTCCCGTCAATCTACCCCTGGATGCAATGTCTCTGGTTTGAGGCCTTCAGATCCAAGGTCCCAGGAGTCTTCTACTGGATCCAAGGCCTTTGGATCCAGCCAAGACTAAGATCTATCACAGATCTCGACTTCTCTGATCTGAGGCATTCGGGTTCTAAATGCTTGTATCCTTAGTTGTTCTTGGATCCAAAGTGGATGGATCCAGGACCCGTGTCAGATCCCACAGTCTTGCTTGGGGACTCTATCAGGTTCTGATCTGTGGCAACCTTTTGCAGCTCCCAGGTACAGAAGCCATTCTTCTGAGTAGCATAAGAGGTTCTTGGGGTCTAGACATGTGTCCCCAGCTAGGTCTTCCAGAAGTTTGCTCCCTTCCAACTTGGACAGGATAATGAGGTCCTTCCTTAAGGCTCAAATTGAGTTGTGGCTTCTTGCATCCCCTGACCCTATGCTTCAATCTCATCTGACCCAGGCGGTTTCGGACTTCTGAGCCCTACAGCATGGTGAGGAGGAGATGGGGATTCATAGATCCCACTTTGACTGTACCCTGTCTGAATCTCTGACCTGCTCTGCTCTTCCTCCCCCCTCAGTGAGGATTGGATTCTGGGCCTGACCAGTGACACTGGAGTCCTTGGAGGAGGGTTTTGGCCCATTCTTTTCAAACTGGTCTTTGCTTCGGCTCTCGACAGTTCGGTGGTTGGTATTGTCCAGGAGTCTTAAGGGTGTGGCATGCTCTGCTTCCTCTTCTCGGGTGGTCTTGCTCACTGGGAATGGGGAGGGGGCATCATACAGCCCTTTGACCTTGCAGGTAACAGACAGGATCTTCTCCATTAGAGCTGCCTCCCCTGCTATCTAGGGTCCTTACCAGCCCTGACCCTCTTCATCCTGCTCCTGGGCAGCCCTCTCAAACCAGCCTTTGGGGGAAGCTACCCTACTTGGGATTCTCTGCTGTTCTGAGTCCTCCCCTGAGCACCCCTTGGAGGCACTGCCTCAGAAGAGATCATGCAAGACACACTGATGGAGTCTCTCACTGAACATATGGACCTTGATGAAGGGGACAGCTCCCCCAGATCTCTGCCTGAAGATGTCTCCTTTGGGGATATCCTGGGGATCCTCAAATTAATGGGTAGATGTTCTTGCATCCCCCATTCTCTGAGGAGTCCATATTGCTGAGGGCATTCAGGACTGGACCATCCACCACCTGAGTTACCCCCGTGCAGATGAACTGATCTTATCACTGGCAGGGCTTGGAAGGAACCAGATAATGTGGAGCCAGTGCCAGTCGATGCTATAGTGGTAGCTGTTGTCACTAAAAAGGAGTTGGTGGAGCAGTGTACATCTGTTCATCTCCCAAATGGATAACCTAGGATGATCGACAGATGTGGAAATCAAGATGTTCTTCATCTCACATTGCTGCAGTCCTTACACTTGGGGGTAGTCCGCTGTCCTCGGTCGGCCCGAATATCAAAGTATAAGGCTGACGTCGGTCAAGGCGCATTAGACTGACATCAGGACGTCAGGGTACAAATGCGCATGACCGACGTCATATCCTCAGTCTTTTTTGCCGCATGGTCCGATGCAGAAGCAGCATTGCAAGTGCCGTTCGGCGTTCTGAAATTTTTCGAATTCGGAGTTTCAGACTGAGTCAAAGTTGGCTAAGTACCCCGTTGGGGAATATTTTAGTTTTTTCTTGCCTCAGTGGTTTACCGGATGTCAGAAAAAGTGAATAACTGTATTTCTTGTGGGAAACCGATACCACATAGAGATTATCATACTTTGTGTATTCCTTGTTTAGGGCCTGAGCACGACGTTGTTGGGTGTCGCTTTTGTGCTAGGTTTAATAAGCGCACTATTAAGCGAAGGTTAGATTGTGCCAGGTTAGTCTTTGGGAAGCGGTGCAATTATAATATGCCGTCGGATGCTCCGACGTCCGCTTCTTCGAAGAAGCGCAAGGACAAAGCAGCTAAGCCCAGGCAAGAAGAGCCGTCCGTACCGGACGCCGGTTCTTTAGAGGTGTCGGTGGAACCGGGGGTTCCGCCGGAGGTTTCTTTGGAGTCCCAGGGGGAGACTTTGTTATTGCAGGATGTGGCCTCTCAGGAGGCAGGTCAGGCTGAAGGGGCTTCTCAGGTTACTGTACTCCCCTCCCTTCCTAGGGTGGTTAGGCCCTCTCCTTCTGTTTCCAAGGCTTCTCCCAGGGGAAGGCCAGGTTTAGCTTCAGTTGGTGTCACTCCTAGTTCTTCAGGATCTGTGCCCAAGAAGCATATGCTTAAAATGGCAGAAGATTTGATTACTTTGATTAGAGGTTCTTTGCCCCCTCCTGATAAGAGACCTAGGGTGGAACCTGAGTTGGGGAGTTTTGAGCAGGCTTCGGATGCTTCAGAGTCTTCGGCTGAAGACTTGCAGGAGTATTCTCCTTATTCTGATTCTGATGTGGATGATTCTACTCCTTCTGCTTCTCCTCCTGAGGGTTTTTCTTTTTCAGAGACTCTTCATTCCATGAGGGAACATTTTAAGTGGGAAGGTCAGGACTTCTCTGATTCCAGGAAAAGGCTTAGGGAATTTTGTTTTACCTCAGCATAGGCCTTTGGCTATACCTCCTGTTCTGGATGTTGTGGAAGATGTGTTTGCAGAGGCTTCTCTTAATCCTGATTCTTTGCCTCCTGCTCCTGTTAAACCGGATAGGTATTACAGGGTGCCTGAAGCTCATAAATATCTTTTTAAGAGTCCTAGGGTGGACCCAGAAACTGTTAGTCAGGGGCCTAAGGGTGTCAAGGCTTCTGTTGTAAAAAATCCGGTTCCTTCAGATAAAGAGGCCAGGGCTTTGGATAGATGGGGAAAGAAAGTTTATACTTCTTCCACCCTAGCTATGAGGGCTTTGAATTGCCAGTTTCACATGTTGAAATACCAAAACTATCTACTTTCTCAATTGAAGTCTAAGGTAGATGCTCTGGTGGAAGGTATTGAGTGTAAGGAGTTACAAGATTTGGTACATGTTTCTGAACAGGTGGGTAAGCATTCTTTGCAATGTGGTTTTGATGCTGTACAGGCCTCGTCTAGGGTGGCTGCCACTGGGTCAGTTCTTCGCAGGCACGCCTGGCTGAGGGATCAGAATTTATCTGACCATGTTAAGACAAGGATTTTAGATGCTCCTTTACAGTCTGATGTGTTGTTTGGTTCGCCTGTGGAGGCAGTCTTAAAGAAAATGGAAGACAAGGCTAAGTCTATGCAGACTGTTAAAGATTTTTTGCAGGTTCAGCCTCTGAAGTTTAGTAGGAATTGGCCTACCAAGGGGTGGACGTATCCTTCTTATGATTCCCAGTCTAGGGGTAGATCTAGACGTGGTAGGGGCAGAGCTCATGGCTCTTTCAGGCCTAGAACAGGGAGTTCACCTGCACAGTCTTCGGGTGAGGGCAGGGGTCAGTCCTTTCGTAAACAGACCCAATGACCTACCTTTTCAGCTGCCAGAGCCTTCTCGTCTGGCAGCACCTTTGGGAGGAAGGTTTTCACTTTTCAAGGAAAATTGGAGTTTAATTACCCAAGACAGATGGGTATTGGATATCATACACCAAGGTTACAGGTTTTATTTCCATACCTTGCCTCCTTTCAAAGGCATGCCAGACGTTCCTCCTCAACAAAGAATAGAGGCTCACAAACAAATTTCTCTGCTACTTCAAATAGGGGCCATACAGCCGGTCCCTCTGCCAGAAGTGGGCCTGGGATTTTATTCTCGCCTGTTCCTAGTACCAAAGAAGGGGAACACGTGGAGACCAATTTTGGATTTATCTATCCTCAACACTTATCTGGACATTCCCAAGTTCAAAATGTTGACGTTACAACAGCTTTTACCTCTGCTGGGCAAAGATCACTGGATGGTAACTCTGGATCTCAAGGAGGCTTACCTTCATGTTCCTATCAGACTGAGTTGCAGGAAGTATCTGCGTTTTCGCGCTGGGACTTCTCATTATCAGTTCTCTGCATTGCCCTTTGGCTTATCTACTGCGCCCAGAGTGTTCACGAAAGTTCTGGCTCCAGTGATAGCTTTCTTCAGGCTAAAAGGAATACAGATTTATCCTTATTTGGACGATTGCCTGATTCTGGCTCAAGGAAGGGACGAACTTCTTCATCATTTGCAATATGTGATAGCAGTGCTAAGATGCCTGGGGTATTCTGTGAACAAAATAAAGTCCAGTCTAGTACCCTCTCAGGACATGTGCTTTCTGGGTGTAAGACTGAATACAGCATCCCAGATGGCCTTTTGACCCCGGACAAACAAAAGAATCTTTCCCTTTACTTCCATCAATTGTCTCATCAGTCCAGGCTGACTGCAAGGACAGTCCTTCAAGCCTTGGGGTTCATGGCATCTTGTATTCTGGTGCTTCCCAATGCCAAACTGCATATGAGGAAGCTACAATGGTATCTCAAAAATGTATGGACACAGCACTGCCAGGATTTGGACACTGTCATTCAAATAATACCTTGCATTCAAAAGGAATTTTTGTGGTGGGCTCAGGAATGTCACCTAAACAAGGGACTCTCTGTGACCCGGCCAGAGGCGAGTCAGATTCTAACGACAGATGCCTCAGACAAAGCTTGGGGAGCTCATCTAAATGGAAAGTGGATACAAGACACGTGGCCTGCCAGACTACAACATCTACATATCAACTTGAAGGAGATGTTAGCAGTCCAATTTGCATTAATAGCTTTCAAGGATTTACTTCTTCCAGGGCAGGTGTTGATTCTAACAGACAACACAACTGTCATGTGGTACATCAACAAGCAAGGGGGAACACATTCTTATCCTCTATGCAGGCAAGCAATGATTCTATGGGAGACTGCTCTCAGTTTACAGCTAAATCTTCAGGCAAGGTTTCTGCCGGGAGCACAGAACTCCTTAGCAGATGTGTTGAGCAGACGAATTATGGATCCCCACGAGTGGAAATTGGATCCTCATGTATTTCAGAAATTGACAGTGTCATGGGGAACTCCAGACATAGATCTGTTCGCTTCTCCACTAAACTACCAGCTGCCAAAGTTTTGCACAAAAAGGTTTCATCCCACAGCCTGGAAAGTGGATGCTCTTTCTTTCAATTGGAGCAATCTTCATGTGTATGCCTTTCCATCTCTGCCTCTCCTCCCAAAGGTACTCCTAAAGGTCAGACAGGACAAGCCAAAGATGATTTTAATAGCTCCAGATTGGTCTCGACAGCACTGGTACCCATTACTGAGAAGTCTGGTACGGGAGCCTCCATGGCCTTTGCCTTCGATTTCACACCTGCTGTCTTAGGAGAACAGTCATTTACTCAATGTCAAACTTCATTCTCTTCACCTAACAGCCTGGCATATTCTGTTTTGAACCCTGGAGGGTCTCAACTTCCACAGCAAGTTTTGAATGTTATTTTGGAAGCCAGAAGGCCTAGTACAAGGAAAGTGTACGCAGATAAATGGAAGAGATTTTTATTTTGGAGTGCAGCAAAGGAATTTGATGTTTCTGAGCCTAATTTAAGTGTGGCTCTTCAATATCTTACTGAGTTATTGGACAAAGGTTTGTCCTTCTCTTCTATTAAGGTTCATGCTGCAGCAATTTCTGCTCACTATGACTGTGACCCACCATTGTTTTCTCATCCTTTGTTCAAGCAATTTCTTAGAGGGGCAAAGAATATAAGACCCCCACGTAGAGCTCCTACTCCTGCTTGGGATCTCAATTTTGTGTTGGAGAAACTCACTCTACAACCTTTTGAGCCTGCAGTTACTGCCAAGTTGAAATACTTATCATGGAAGACTGCTTTTTTGTTGGCCATTACCTCTGCAAGAAGGGTTTCTGAATTACAGGCCCTTATGGCGGTTGAGCCTTTCTTAATTTTCCATAAGGATAGGGTATCTTTGCGTACTAATCCTTCCTTTATGCCTAAAGTGGTTTCTAGTGTGGCTTTAAACCAAACTATTCATTTGCCTACCTTTTATGCAAATCCCCAGAATAAAGGGGAAAAGATTTTGCACACTTTAGATGTACACAGGCAGTTGCGATATTATTTGAGCAGAACTAAAGGGTTCAGGCAGTCTCAGCAGTTATTTGTTTCTTTTGCTTTAAGTTCTCAAGGCAAGCCTGTGTCAAAACAAACTATTTCTAAGTGGATTGGGTTTTGCATTGCTTTCTGTTATTCCCATCATGGTAAGGAGATTCCAGATGGGATTAGGCCTCATTCCACTAGGGCTACTGCCACTTCGACAGCTTTTTTAAGGGGGGTGGCAACTAAAGATATTTTGGAGGCAGCTACTTGGAGTTCAGTGCATACTTTCTCTAAGCATTATCACCTTCCACTTTACTCTAAATCTAGGGCTGGTTTTGCCACTGCTATTTTACAGGGCATTTTGGCAGCTCCTGCTTTATAGTTTTGCCATCCTCCCTTACCTCTGCTTTGGGATTCTACCCAAGTGTAAGGACTGCAGCAATGTGAGATGAAGAACATAGTACAGTTTTGTACCTACCATAAATGTAGATGTTCGAAGATCCACATTGCTGCAGTCCAATTTACCCTCCCTCCTTCCCCTCTGTAGTTAGAGGCGGTTGTGTGGGTTGGGTTGTAAATATTGTGTATATTGTATATATTGTACATATTATTAGTGCAAGGGTGGTTGGTTGGTTGTTTGCTGTCTTTTGGTTTTGACCTTTCTTTTTAGGGTCTTCTGACATCTGGGGCAAGAAAAGACTGAGGATATGACGTCGGTCATGCGCATTTGTACCCTGACGTCCTGATGTCAGTCTAATGCGCCTTGACCGACGTCAGCCTTATACTTTGATATTCGGGCCGACCGAGGACAGCGGACTACCCCAAGTGTAAGGACTGCAGCAATGTGGATCTTCGAACATCTACATTTATGGTAGGTACAAAACTGTACTTTTTCACCTCTGCTACCCTTGTTCTGCAGGCACTTAATTACTTGGTACACTTCACCTGCCTCCAGAGGGATTTGGTTAAGGAACTCCCCACTTCTCTTTGAGTTGTTGTCTGCCAAGAACTTGAACAAAGCATCTCCCAAGCTAACCACTCTTGCATCCTGTACCAAATTCCTCAATGAGGTTGATTTCTAATGCTGTGGAAGGCACCTGTCAAGCAGCAGAGACAGGCATTGCTATTCAGCATTTCACCTGGCTGCTACTATGCGGGTCTGCTGAGTCCTTTTAAAGCATCCTTTACCAATGCCCCCTGGAACTCTCTGGTCCATCAGTCAAAGATGCACTTACCCTCAGCAAGCAAGAAGGAAAGACTTTGTCAGCTATGGGAATCAAGTTTTCTACCGTCGGACACAATGAGGGACTAGGAAATTATGTTTTCAAAAGCTGCAGTCTTTCTTTCAGGATGCTCAGGGTGAACCTTCTTCTATTTGGGAGAGCGGGTTCAATGGCAGACTCTGCCCTAGAGGCAGGGGGGTCCATAAAATCAGGGCTCCAGAGAACTCTTCTCTGAGAAGCCCTTCCAGTGTTCCTTATACAGTGCCTGACTGTCCTGCTCTGAAGGCAGTTGGGGGTCATTTGTTTCTGCACCCTTTGGCCTGGGCAAATGTGACAAGAGATTGGTGGGTGCTAAGCATTTTTTCTAGTGACTATTTTATTCCCTTTTCCCACCCCCCCACCACCAGTCAAGAAACTTCTCCCCGATGCGCCATCCCATCAGAATGAGTTAGCTCAGCAAGAAGTGCTCAAGCTTCTTCAGAAGAGAGCCATCCAAGAGGTCTCCCCCGGACAAATAGAATCCTGAAGTTACTCTCCCTTCTTTTTTGGTACTGAAGAAAATGGGGACCTACATCCAATCCTGGACTTGAGCAAGTTTAACGTCTGTCAAGAAGTCCAAATTCTAGATGGTCACTTCAGTCCATTGTGCTTCTTCTGCACAAGGATGTGTGGATATGCTCTGTCGATCTCCAGGATGTATACCATCATATAAAAATAGGTGATCTGAGAGACATCTCTACTTTTCCATAGGGGCCAATCATTACCAAATTCATGACCTTGCCCTTTGGTTTCACCGCAGCCCCCCAGGTGTAAGTGCATGGCAGTGGTGGCAGCTCACCTGAGACTGCAAGTATTACATGTTTTTCCTTACCTTGATTGGCTCTCACAGCTCCTATGAAGCATCGACTGGTCACAGCCACTTCTGTTCTTCACCTGTTCGAGCAGCTGGGAATTGCAATGAATCTGCTAAAGTCAAATCTGATTTTATCCCAAAACATGGGGTTTATTGGCAGCTAGACACTGTCGGAGATTTCAGCGTTGCATCTCCGGTGTGCACAACTAATCTGATCTCACATTCAATGTCTCCTAGATGTCTCATCCTGAGGTCCATTTCATTCTCAGGGCCTTGGAGTCCATGGTGGCAGCAATCTATCTGATGAAATTAGCTGGGTTTTACATGAAGATTCTACAGTGGTCTCTAGCAGTCCAGTGGTCTTGTCTCATCCAGTGACTGCCTCCATCTGCCTCACTCTGGTGTGCAGGCATCCTCTCCTTTGGTGGATTGCCCCCTAATCCCCTCTTGGGTAGACCCTTTTCTCTTCCTCCCCCCAGTGCCTTGGTGACCATGGATGCTTCCCTGCTGGGGTGGGCATTGCTAGGGAAAGATGATCTAAGGTCCTCACAAGTGGTTTGTGAATCTTTTAATGGAGAGGGAGATCTTCTTTCAGTGGGGTCAACTGACCTGCAAGCTGTTTGCTTCCCCCCTCAATCACAAATGCAGTAAGTACTTTGCCCTGATCCCACCCAGCCAGAGAGGCCCCTGGAATGCTCTAGTTCACAATTGGTCTCTGTGCTCCTTTATGCTTACCCTCTTTTACCTCTCATTCCCAGGGTGCTTCAGAAAGCTCACTGCCTCGAGGCTTCCTTGATCTGCATTGCTCCCTTCTGGCTCACAATTGGTCTCTGTGCTCCTTTATGCTTACCCTCTTTTACCTCTCATTCCCAGGGTGCTTCAGAAAGCTCACTGCCTCGAGGCTTCCTTGATCTGCATTGCTCCCTTCTGGCCTCTGCAGGTGTGGTTCCCCCTCCTCAGGTCTCATCTGAAGTATTGCATCTCCATCTGGATCTGATATCTCACCCCTCTCATTTTCTGATCCCAAACCTTCAGACTCTTAATCTGACTTTGTAGTTTGTCTGCTTCCTATAGTTCTAAATCAAACAAGGCTTGCCTTGCCCATCAGAGACACCATTCTGACCTATCAGAAGGCTTCCACCAGAAAGGTCTATGGTAGTAAATGGAAAAGATTTTCTATCTGGACCAAGCAGCAGAATCTGGATCCCTTTTTGGCTCCCATTCCATACATTTTATTCTTGGAAATAATGCTGCTCCAAACCACCAAACAGACTTCTTAAAACATAAATAATGGAAAAATAAGACAACCACTGCCCATGGTAAAGAAGCACTCACTTTAATATTTCCACACTATTAAAACATAAAATTAACATACAAAATTCACAGACTAAGCGCTTTTTCCTGATAAAATATTAAGGCATCATCAGAGTCGGTGAAAACATCTTTAAGCTCACCCCAGATCTTAGTCAATCATTACATCATTTCCTGCCATGACAAATTATGTAATATGAAGAATAAAATCTCTAATGAATAAATAGCAAAAATGTTAAAACCGTTAAAAGTTAAAAATAAGATATCTGAATACAACTTTAATCTGTTAAAATGATAAATGAAACAAATCTTTGCAAAAGGTAGACCATAAGCTCTTTGACCTAGGTAAAACATATAAAGTATAAACTTCACCGAAAAAAAAAAAATTCAAACATATTTTTCTTTTGAGAACACACAAGAGCTGTATTGTCATTAATGCTTGGCTTCTCTGGCATTTAATCTAAGTTGACATTCTAACTCTGTTTAAAACTTGTAATTTAGGATCACCCCCTCTCATTCCTGCTTTTGTTTTGTCCATCACAAAAAAAAACATATTTTTATACTCTCTGCATTCTCTAGAGTGCATATATGAAGCACTGGTCTCTCTCCCTTTTCATACATCTCCATTATGCTTCAGAATTCTGTCATGTAACTTCCTGATGGTCTTGCCTGTGTAGAACACAGGGCCTGACGCACACAACAAAATATATACATCTCCTTTTGTATTGCAGTTGCAGCGTCCTGTTGTATGTTTCAATAGTCACATAAGGACCATCATTAATAAATGTACAACTACTGCATGTCCCGCATTTGCTCATCCTAGAGATGTATGACTCTTCATTGTCACATTTAAGGAGTTCCTTGATATTTCTGCCCCTGCTGTATGCAACTTTAGGTTTTGCACCTAATTTGTTTTTGAATTCAGCGTCAAGCATGCTGTCCCATATCCTATGTAAACATTGTCAAATCTGAGCCAAATGGTTGTACTGCAAGACCATAACATCATTCTTGGGTGTTTCTACATTCAACATCATAGTATTCATCCCACCTCTTAAAATTGGACTAAATCTCGTAGAACAAATTTTTATAACTTTTTTTTTTTTAACTGATGTCAGAATCTTAATGGGATAGCCCCTTACTTTGAACATTCCAATCAAAATATACATCTCTTGTAAAATTTCATGTTTACTGACCAACCTGGAGAGACTAACCATTTGGCCTTAAATGACACTGGATGAAAAGGATGGCAACTATGATATTCTAGGAGTGTGTTTGTATAAGTTCTTTTCCTAAAAATGTGGTAGAGAGCTCCACTTAAACTGGTTTTGCTCAAAAAAATACTTAAATCAATATTTTTACTGTTGGTCTTCCATGTAAATCTTAAAAAAATCAGTTGTGTTCAAATAATTTATAAATTCTAACAGATATTCAGAACCCCCTGTCCATGGGATAAGGATATCATCCAAAACTCTATTATAAGATAACATTTTGTTCATGTAAACTGAGGTGAATACCTCCCATTTCTCCCATTCAGCTAAAACAAGATTGGCAAAAATCATTTTATTCTCATCTTCTCTCTCAGGATGGAGCTAGCTTCTCCACTATTAAGCTGCAGCTGGCGGGCATTTCTAATTTTCATGGTTGTGAGGAGCCTACCTTTTCTTTTTTGCCTTTGTAAGGTCTTTTTGAAAGGTGCTTTCCTACTAAGGTCTATCAAAGATCCTTCTCCTTTGGACCTGTACTTTGTGCTGCAATCTCTTAGAGTCCCTTCGAGCCTCTGGCAACTTGTAATATTTTTAATCATGGAAGACTGCCTTTTTGGTGGCTATAACATCAACAAGATGAGTCTCTGAATTGCAGGCTCTCTCCGTCAAGCCTCCCTACATGTGTTTTCATAGAGAGAGTGTGGCTGTCAGGACTAATTCCTCCTTCATGCCCCAGGTAGCCACTGAAGCAAATTTGAATTAAACCATTCAGTTGCCAGTTTTCTTCCCCAACTACACCAGTAAAGGAGAATATTTGCTGCACATGCTTGACATACGTAGACAACTATGATTCTATTTAGACAGGACAGAGCTTTTGCAAATCTGACCAACTGTTTGTGGCCTTCTCTGTCAAGACAGGGTCAGGAGGTATCCAAGGTTACTATATACACGAGTGCATAGATCGTGCTATCCCTAACAAAACCAAGATACTATCCTCCAAAAAAGGAAGCCAATCTGGTGGTGGTCTGCCATAAACTCTACAACAGAAGAAACTGTTGCAAAAAAGAGTAAAATACCATGATTGAAGGAACTCCCTGGTCAGCCTCAGTAAGTAGCTGAGATCCCTCATAAAACCTCCAAAGCTAGTTATGAAAACAAAATCACCACTGATTCTAAAGACAACCACAAAGCATTCTATAGCTATGTCAAGAATCTCAATGGCAACACTCAGATCTGCTCTGAGTTACAGCACAATGGCACTAAATATACAGAACCAACTGATATTGCCAGCATCCTGGCAGGTTCAATGCTAACTTTACACACTTCTCACCCCCTAAAGAGCCCATCTCTATACTGGAAGAATGCAAAGTTCCTGTAATCACGGCTGCACAGGTACAAACCTCCCTCTCCAAAGCCAAGAACACAGCATCCATGGGACCCGACAAAATCCCAGGCTGTCTTCTACATGAACTACAGAATGAACTGACACCCTACCTAAGTACTATATTCAATCATAGCCTCACCTCAGGCTTTGTGCCCATTGAATGGGGCACCATGACTGTTATCCCACTCCACAAAGGGGGAGCCAAGACAGACCCTGGGAACTACTGCCCTATTAGCCTGATGAGCCTGGTCTTCAAGGCCATGGAACGTATCATCCTGGAACTCATAAACAAAGACATTGGAGGTCTCCAAACTCTGGACCCCACACAGTTCGGGTTTGTAAAAGGCAGATCATGTCTCCTAAACCCAGTAGACTTCTTTGAAGCAGTCACCAAAGCCATATATGAGGGTAAGGTGGTTCACAGCCTATCTAGATCTCACTAAGGCATTCGACACAATCCCCCACTCTGGAATTGTAGATAAACTCACTAAACTAGGTATAAATCCCTACGTCACAAGATGGGTTGCAAACTGGCTTACTGACTGAACCCACACTGCTAAAGTAGCAGACTCCAAATCAGACTTCAGACCAGTGACAAGTGGAGTACCACAGGGTTCAGTCCTGGGTCCTCTCCTGTTTGGTATCTACTTCTCTAAAGTACAGGCTAGCACAGAAGGTCTTTGGCTAACTAAGTTCGTTGATGACTGCAAACTAAGAGCCATAATTGAAACTCCGAATGATGTGGACATCCTACAAAAGGGCCTCACTGAGACAGATGTCTGGTATCAAAGCCATGGCCTCAAGCTCAATGCCAAAAAGTGCATTATCATCCCCTTTGGTAAAAACTCTGTACCCATGAACTACCACATAGGTGGTAGTCTAACAACAAAAGTGTGATGAGACCTTGGGATACAGGTGGACAGTAGTCTCTCCTTTGATAATCACATCTCCATAGTGGTCAGGAAGTCCTACATGGCCCAGCTAATCACAAAAGGTTTCTCATCCAGAAAGAGGTCATTGTTCCCCTCTACTCATCACTCATTAGACCCATTATAGAGTACAACACCCCTTTTGGTATATACCTCACAAGACCTCTACAAAAACTGGAAAGGCCCCAGAAATACCTCACAAAGAGGATTACTGGCCTCAAACAGATACCCTACACAGACCTTCTCAAAAAACTCTAGCTTTACTCTGTCGCATATCACCTAATCAGAGGTGATCTCTGCCTAACATACAAAGCTATCTCAAACCCAGAAATTTTGGACATGCTACACTTAAAGAAATCCCAATCCCTCTGAGCTGCACACTCTAGGGACTTAAGCCTTGTCACCACAATAAACAGAACATGCTGGAGGGATAGATTCCTGTCCAGAGACTTCCCATCCTCTGGAACAGACTACCTATCTATGTCAAACAGAGCTGCTCATTAGCACTCCAAGAAAAATCTTGATTGGATAGGTAATAGGAAATTCACCCCGGGGATCACTTCTGTGGCTCTGCTCGACAAGGGGCACAGGAAAATAATTTTCTTGGGTGGTGAAAGCCAGGGTACCCTTTTGGTTAGGCTTGTTTAGGCCCTAGGGCCAGTAGCCTAGTACCTACCTATGAACATATATCTCATTGGATTTCCAAATGTATTTCTATGGTTTATTCTTCTAAGGGTTTGTCCTTACCAGGACCTGTTGGAGCTCATTCCACTAGGTCTGTGGCTACATAAGCTGCCTTTTTGGCCCGACATTCTTTAGATGACATTTGTGCTGCAGCCACTCAGTCTACTCCTTGTACTTTCATTACTCATTTCAAGCATAAATATCAACTGTACTTAATTCGTCATTATTTCAATTTCTGATTTTTTTTTTTTTTTTTGTAAAAGTTTACTTTGCAGGGACATGCATGGTTACGCTAGCTTCCTGAGGCAGACTGCAGCCTATTGGACTCTGCGAGTGAATTGAATACCATCAGCAGCAAAGGCAAACAGAGTGAGGCTAGCCTGTGTGCAGATTGCAGTATTAAACTTTAGTTTCAGCAATATTCATAATTTCTATTTTTAGTTTGAACTTCTGCAGAGTCCAGCAGCTGCCCGCTCAGCTCACCCACCCATCTCCACAGCATCAAAGAATGGGAAAATATGCTTTCTTCAGCTCAAGTTCCTTGAAGTGATTAAGAATTATAACAAAAATTTCTGCTCTTGGAGAGATTAATGGCTTAAGCTTAGAACAACGTAGGTCTGTTATCGGGCAAGTATGAAAGATATAAAATGAGTAATAAGTTCTGTAGACAGAGGGGGACAACTGACTATAACTCAGATGGGAAAGATAAGAATATTTATTGTGTCCTTCTCATACTTTGAGGTCTTGGGCAAACTCAGAATGTACAGATCCTGAAAAAAAAAACAGTTAAGGAGTCATGTCAGTAACACTTACTTTCATGCCTCTGTAGAAGTTTGTGTGGAGAGAAGAGAACAAGAAATATGTTACTTTGTAGTCATGGTGGGAACTGAGTTTAGAGGGACCTGAATGTTAAAGTAGTTCACAGAAGTAGGAACCTAGGGTTTAGCTAGCCATACTTAGTGTACTCAAGTGAGTGCATTCTTTCTGAGCATATTGCAGAAATGTTATAGGTGCAACAACACAGAATGCTTAGAACATTTTAAACTATGGTCTAATAAATAGCGCTGTCCAAAACATGTGTACATATTAGGAATGTGTTTTGTAAAACTAGCCTTTTTTTGGCTATAATTGGCAACAGCTGAAAACAAGTCATTTTCTGAAGAATGTATGGGCAGCAATTTAAGGACAGTACATTAACAATGGGGTAACATTGACTGATTGCGAGGCATAGTAAATTCACTGTTTGGGAGGAAAGGTTTTTTAGTGAGTGACATTGAATGTGTGACAAAGGAAAGATGACAGATTTGGGGGTCATGTTTCAGCTTGGGAATGGAGTACTTTTCCGAAAAAGCAGAGCTTTTATTATTTGAAGAAATCAAGAAGTTCCCCAGGAGGGTTGATCAAATGGAAGAAATGATTGGACTTAACAGAGTAAGGGAGAAGATGCAGGTATTTTTGGGCCCAGCATGGGGATGAATCATAACTTTGGAAGAATAGGAGAGAAGCCAAGTAGAAATAATTTGTTTATGACGAACATGAATAAAGGAACTAGAGGTAAGCAGCTGCCTAGCTAACTTGTCTGTGATGCAAAATTTAGTCATTTTACTTATGAAGGTAAAAGTATCTTCGTCATGTTGTGTGCCTCATAATTAATGGAAATAGGTCACTGCTGTCTGAACCATACTGTCTATATATTGCATTTTATCAGTGGTTTCTGCTGACTTTGTTTTATTTGATATCTCCTATTGAATTTTAAAAATATACAGTATTCACTTAGTACTTCTGGCAGAAAGCCCACTTCAGCCGGATCCCATGGAAATGTGCGTTTTTGTGCAGTGTGAAAATAGGGTGTTATACATTTTGACTGTCACACACTGATAGGGTCTGTGTTCCACATTGGCCTCTTAAGAGGTTGAGATCTATGAGCTAGGCAATTGTTTTTATCTGGTGAATAAACTAGCAATTTTAATTTTGACCACTAGGCTTAATCTGTTAACTTTTTTATTTAATTTCCATATTACCTAAATTCATAGATTTTAGAGTCAAGTCTAAATTCTGATGTATGAGTGATGTATCCAAGACCTGTGCATTTTTCTGAAAATGAGTACATCTTAATGTGTATGGCAGTTTCTAATCAACTTTAAAAGGCACAGAGTTAAGTTAGAGTACGAACTGTTAACCCTGCCTATCTTTTCTCCTCTTTTATGCTGTAATGGTAAAATTTTGTTTTTTACCTTCTGAAATGGTGCCTTAGTGTACCATGATGTCTCTTTCTTATAGCAAATAAAACCTTTTTCTGTTCACAGATTTAAATCTTTAAACATTGTACTGTTTATATTGTATAGCCTATCAACATGATAGCCATTTTCTGAAGACTAATTGAAAGTGGCATTAAAGATGTAATTCTATAGCTGGCCCTGAAGCGCATTTACCATATACTGTATTAACCTGTGATTATACATTTTCATTTAGATTTGCTAATAATGCTACATACCTTTTTTAACTTTTATGTGCTGTAATATATTTGCCTCCTAAGTTTGTCTGAAATATTCTATGAATATTTGAGCTAGAATAGTTTACTAAAACCTATGCTTTCTGTGTTTTAAGTCTATACCTTTGCATTGTCTTACTGACTCTTTGATTTTCTGATTACAGTGCACTTTACATAAGTATTATACATTAATCTGCAAACGGGCACTGTAATCTGTAAACTAATTAAATTAAGCTTGTCCTGATGTTCTTCATCTCACATTGCTGCAGTCCTTACATATGGGTAGTCCGCTGTCCTCGGTCGGCCCGAATACCAAAGTATAAGGCTGACGTCGGTCAAGGTGCTTAAAACTGACATCAGGACGTCAGGGTACAAAAGCGCATGACCGACGTCATTTCCTCAGTCTTTTTTGCCGCATGGTCCGATGCAGAAGCAGCGTTGCAAGTGCCGTTCGGCATTCTGAAATTTTTCGAATTCGGAGTTTCAGACCGAATCCAAGTTGGCTAAGTACCCCGTTGGGGAATATTTTGTTTTTTTCTTGCCTCAGTGTTTTACCGGATGTCAGAAAAAGTGAATAACTGTATTTCTTGTGGGAAACAGATACCGCATAGGGATTATCATTCTTTGTGTATTCCTTGTTTGGGGCCTGAGCACGACGTTGTTGGGTGTCGCTTTTGTGCTAGGTTCAATAAGCACTATTAGCGAAGGTTAGATTGTGCTAGGCTGGTCTTTGGGAAGCGGTGCAATTATAATATGCCGCCGGATTCTCCGGCGCCGCTTCTCTTGAAGCGCAAAGACAAAGCAGTTAAACCCAGGCAAGATGAGTCATCCGTTCGGACGCCGGTTCTTTAGAGGCTTCAGTGGAACCGGTGGTTCCGACGGAGACTTCTCTGGAGTCTCAGGGGGAGACTTTGATTTTGCAGGAGGTGGTCTCTCAGGAGGCAGGTCAGGCTGAAGGGGCTTCTCAAGTTACTGTACTCCCCTCCCTTCCTAGGGTGGTTAGGCCTTCTTCTTCTGTTTCCAAGGCTTCTCCCAGAGGCAGGCCAGTTTTAGCTTCTGTTGGTGTCACTCCTAGTTCAGCAGGGTCTGTGCCTAAGAAGCACATGCTTAAAATGGCAGAAGATTTGATTACTCTGATTAGAGGTTCTTTGCCCCCTCCTGATAAGAGGCCTAGGGTGGAGCCAGAGTTGGGAAGTTTTGAGCAGGCTTCGGATGTTTCAGAGTCTTCAGCTGAAGACTTGCAGGAGTACTCTCCTTATTCTGATTCTGATGCAGATGATTCCACTCCTTCTGCTTCTCCTCCAGAGGATTTTTCTTTTTCAGGGACACTTCATTCTATGAGGGAACATTTTAAGTGGGAAGGTCAGGACTTCTCTGATTCTCGGAAAAGGCTTAGGGAATTTTTGCTGTTACCCCAGCATAGGCCCTTGGCTATACCCCTGTTCTGGATGTTGTGGAAGATGTGTTTGCAGAGGCTTCACTTAATCCTGATTCTCTGCCTCCTGCTCCTGTTAAACCGGATAGGTATTACAGGGTGCCTGAGGCTCATAAATATCTTTATAAGAGTCCTAGGGCGGACCCAGAAACTATTAGTCAGGGACCTAAGGGTGTCAAGGCCTCTGTTGTAAAAAATCCGGTTCCTCTAGATAAAGAAGCCAGAGCTTTGGATAGATGGGGAAAAAGGTCTATACATCTTCTACCTTAGCTATGAGGGCTTTGAATTGCCAGTTTCATATGTTGAAATATCAAAACTTTCTTCTTTCTCAATTGAAGTCTAAGGTGGATGCTCTGGCGGAAGGCATTGAGTGTAAAGAATTACAAGATTTGGTGCATGTCTCTGAACAGGTGGGTAAGCATTCATTACAGTGTGGTTTTGATGCTGTGCAGGCCTCGTCTAGGGTGGCTGCCACTGGCTCAGTTCTTCGCAGGCACGCCTGGCTGAAGGATCAGAATTTATCTGACCATGTTAAGACAAGGATTTTGGATGCTCCTTTGCAGTCTGATGTGTTGTTTGGTTCACCTGTGGAGTCAGTCTTGAAGAAAATGGAAGACAAGGCTAAGTCTATGCAGGCTGTTAAAGATTTTTGCAAGTTCAGCCTCCAAGTTTAGTAGGAATTGGCCTGCTAAGGGGTGGACGTATCCTTCTTATGATTCTCAGTCTAGGGGTAGATCTAGACGTGGTAGGGGCAGAGCTCAGAGTTCTTTCAGGCCTAGAACAGGGAATTCACCTGCACAATCTTCGGGTGAGGGCAGGGGCCAGTCCTTTCGTAAACAGGCCCAATGACCTACTTTTTCAGCTGCCAGATCCTTCTTGCCTGGCAGCAGCTTTGGGAGGAAGGTTAGCACTCTTCAAGGAAAATTGGATGTTGATTACCCAAGACAAATGGGTATTGGATATCATAGACCAGGGTTACAAGTTTTATTTCCATACCTTTCCTCCTTTCAAAGGCATGCCGGACGTTCCTCCTCAGCAAAGACTAGAGGCTCACAAACAAATTTCTCTACTACTTCAAATAGGGGCCATACAACCGGTCCCTCTGCCAGAAGTGGGCCTAGGATTTTATTCTCGCCTGTTTCTAGTACCAAAGAAAGGAAACACGTGGAGACCAATTTTGGATTTATCTATCCTCAACACATATCTGGACATTCCCAAATTCAAAATGTTGACGTTACAACAGCTTTTACCTCTGCTGGGCAAAGATCACTGGATGGTGACTCTGGATCTCAAGGAGGCTTACCTTCATGTTCCTATCAGGCCCAGTTGCAGGAAGTATCTGCGTTTTCGGGCTGGGACTTCACATTATCAGTTCTCTGCATTGCCCTTTGGCTTATCTACTGCACCCAGAGTGTTCACGAAGGTTCTGGCTCCAGTGGTAGCTTTCTTCAGGCTAAGAGGAATACAAATCTATCCTTATTTGGACGATTGCCTGATTCTGGCCCAAGAAAAGGACGAACTTCTTCATCTACAGTATGTGATGGCAGTGTTAAGATGCCTGGGGTATTCTGTGAACGAAATAAAGTCCAGTCTAGTACCCTCTCAGGACATGTGCTTTCTGGGTGTGAGACTGAATACAGCATCCCAGATGGCCTTTTTGACCCCGGACAAACAAAAGAATCTTTCTCTTTACTTCCACCAATTGTCTCGTCAGTCCAGGCTGACTGCAAGGACAGTCCTTCAAGCCTTGGGGTTCATGGCATCTTGTATTCTGGTACTTCCCAATGCCAAACTGCATATGAGGAAGCTACAATGGTATCTCAAGAATGTATGGACACAGCACTGCCAAGATTTGGACACTGTCATTCAGATAATACCTTGCATTCAAAAGGAGTTTTTGTGGTGGGCTCAGGAATGTCACCTAAACAAGGGACTCTCTGTGACCCGGCCAGAGGCGAGTCAGATTTTAACGACAGATGCCTCAGACAAAGCTTGGGGAGCTCATCTAAATGGAAAATGGGTACAAGACACGTGGCCTGCCAGACTTCAACATCTACATATCAACTTGAAGGAGATGTTAGCAGTCCAATTTGCATTGATAGCTTTCAAGGATTTACTTCTTCCAGGGCAGGTGTTGATTCAAACAGACAACACAACTGTCATGTGGTACATCAACAAGCAAGGGGGAACACATTCTTATCCTCTATGCAGGCAAGCAATGATTTTGTGGGAGACTGCTCTCAGTTTACAGCTAAATCTTCAGGCAAGGTTTCTGCCAGGAGCACAGAACTCCTTAGCAGATGTGTTGAGCAGACAAATTATGGATCCCCACGAGTGGAAATTGGATCCTCATGTATTTCAGAGATTGACAGTGTTCTGGGGAACTCCAGACATAGATCTGTTCGCTTCTCCACTAAATTACCAGCTGCCAAAGTTTTGCACAAAAAGGTTTCATCCCACAGCTTGGAAAGTGGATGCTCTCTCATTCAATTGGAGCAATCTTCACGTGTATGCCTTTCCACCTCTGCCTCTCCTCCCAAAGGTACTCCTGAAGGTCAGACAGGACAAGCCAAACATGATTTTAATAGCTCCAGATTGGCCTCGGCAGCACTGATACCCATTACTGAGAAGTCTGGTATGGGAGCCTCCATGGCCTTTGCCTTCGATTCCTCACCTGCTGTCTCAGGAGAACAGTCATTTACTCAATGTCAAACTTCATTCTCTACATCTGACAGCCTGGCATATTCTGTTTTAAACCCTGGAGGGTCTCAGCTTCCACAACAAGTTTTGAATGTTATTTTGGAGGCCAGAAGGCCTAGTACAAGGAAAGTTTACGCAGATAAATGGAGGAGATTTTTATTTTGGAGTACAGCAAAGGACTTTGATGTTTCTAAACCTAATTTAAGTGTTGCGCTTCAATACCTTACTGAGTTATTGGACAAAGGTTTGTCCTTCTCCTCTATAAAGGTTCATGCTGCAGCAATTTCTGCTCACTATGACTGTGACCCACCATTATTTTCTCAGCCTTTGTTTAAGCAATTCCTTAGAGGGGCAAAGAATATAAGACCCCCACGTAGAGCTCCTATTCCTGCTTGGGATCTCAATTTTGTGTTGGAGAAACTCACTCTACAACCTTTTGAGCCTGCAGCGTCTGCAGAGTTGAAATATTTATCATGGAAGACTGCTTTTTTGTTGGCCATTACCTCTGCGAGAAGGGTTTCTGAATTACAGGCCCTTATGGCAGTTGAGCCTTCCTTAATTTTCCACAAGGATAGGGTGTCTTTGCGTACTAACCCTTCTTTTATGCCTAAAGTGGTTTCTAGTGTGGCTTTAAACCAAACTATTCATTTGCCTACTTTTTATGCAAACCCCAAAAATAAAGGGGAAAGGATTTTGCACACTTTGGATATACACAGACAGTTGCGATATTATGTGAGCAGAACTAAAGGGTTCAGGCAGTCTCAGCAGTTTTGTTTCTTTTGCTTTGGGTTCTCAGGGCAAACATGTTTCAAAACAAACTATTTCTAAGTGGATTGGTTTTTGTATTGCTTTCTGTTATTCCCATCATGGTAAGGAGATTCCAGCTGGGATTAGGCCTCATTCCACTAGGGCTACTGCTACTTCTACAGCTTTTTTAAGGGGGGTGGCTACTAAAGATATTTTGGAAGCAGCTACTTGGAGTTCAGTGCATACTTTCTCTAAGCATTACCACCTTCCACTTTACTCTAAATCTAGGGCTGGATTTGCCACTGCTATTTTACAGGGCATTTTGGCAGCTCCTAATGCTTTATAGTTTTGCCATCCTCCCTTACCTCTGCTTTGGGATTCTACCCATATGTAAGGACTGCAGCAATGTGAGATGAAGAACATAGTACAGTTTTGTACCTACCATAAATGTAGATGTTCGAAGATCCACATTGCTGCAGTCCAATTTACCCTCCCTCCTTCCCCTCTGTTGTTGAAGGTGGTGGTGTGGTTTGTGTTGTACATATTGTAAATATGGTTAGTGCACGGGTGGTTTTAGTTTTTGCTGGTTTTTGGCTTTGGCCTTTCTTGTTAGGGCCTTCTGACATCTGGGGCAAGAAAAGACTGAGGAAATGACGTCGGTCATGCGCTTTTGTACCCTGACGTCCTGATGTCAGTTTTAAGCGCCTTGACCGACGTCAGCCTAATACTTTGGTATTCGGGCCGACCGAGGACAGCGGACTACCCATATGTAAGGACTGCAGCAATGTGGATCTTCGAACATCTACATTTATGGTAGGTACAAAACTGTACTTTATGCCTTGAGCGCATTGGATAACTATTACTACATATTCTTTAGATAACTTATCTTGATAACCCTGTAATAAATAGTCACTTTACCCTTAACTAATGACTGAATAATGTGAAGGATGATGTAGTAGAAATGTATGATGTAATAAACCTGTTACAAATAAGTCACTTTGCCCTTGACTAATGACTAAATAAAGTAATTGTTACTTTACCCTTAAAACTAATGAATAATGTGACGTAACTTTATATTTTAATTTTCTGAAATTTGACTAAAATGTACTGTTTGGAACACAGAGTATGAATGTCATATTCAGAATATTGACTGAAATTTACATTAGTGTGATACATATTTATACTGAACATTTAAAATAGTTGTGCATATTCTGGAAACTAAACAAATGATAAAAGAATATCTTTTGCCAGTGTTAACTGAACACAGATAAAAGCATAACTGAAAACTGGTGTGTTGTATTCTGAAAACCAAACTATTAGTACCTTTTCCTGTCAGTATTGCCTGACCATAGATTAATTGAAAACTAGTACTGTTGTACAGTTTGAAAACATGGTAACATTTTGACAGTGTTAACTGAACACAGATGCACTGAAATATGTTGGTTATTTTCTGGAGACTAAACTATTAATATATTTTTGTCAGTATTCCCTGAACATAGATAAAAACATTAACTGAAACTAGCACTGTTATATAACTGTCTGAAACAGACATACTTGCTTTAACTGATGAACTTAAAACTAGTACAGTTAAATAACTGTCTGAAAACATACATACTTGCTTTAACTCATACATTTTAACTTTAAACAAACATTGAAGGAATAACAGTAACAGTCAACTTCTGCACCACAACTCTTGCCAGATTTTACTCTGCATTATCCCAGTCACTGATGAGGTAAAGGAAGGCCTGCTTTAATGTCAGTGTCCTCTTTATAATTAGGCTTTTTAAACCTCTCTTTATTTCTTGTGCAAGGCTGGGTGGCTATAATTCTTGATTGTATTTAGTCTCTGGTCCTTAAAATAGCGTTTGCACCTTTATCAATTATAAACTGATGGCATTGTTTATCGTGCTGACTTTATTTACATTTTTCTGCATGAAATAAGCATTTACTGCTAGTAAGTTCTTGCAAGTCTGTAAGCAAACAACCTCAAATGAAACTGAAGTAGTAATTCAACACTGTGCATTTCTGCGCCTGTATAATAATCTCAACTGTGGAACTTTTTAAATTTACCCTTGTGAACTTCAGATTTTAACATGCCATTCTGAGTGAAACTCCGCCCACTATCTCCACCCTTACTGTTTCTTTATCTGATGTCATTTTCAGTAGTACTGAATCCTGCCAGAATTTATCATTCCTGTCTACAATTTTCTTGGATAAATAGTAAAACTGTAAATGCATTTAAATTGATCTTTACCATACTGCATTATGGCATACTGTACTGTCTTTAATTTATCTTGCTAATCTGGCTGTAATCTGAACTGATGTGCTTGGTAAACTGCCATTTCTGTGTGAAATATATACAGTCAAACTGATTATATAAAGACATGTATTACCAGATTTAAACTGATCTGCTTTTATAAGTTTATTTGTCTGCTCGTTTAACATAAGCATTGAACCTGTGGCTTTAATGAGACATACGATGTACTGTTTTTATGCATGCATGCTTTTTTTGTCAGTCTGTATTAAGATATTTATGCATTGCAACACTTTAATACAAAGTTAACTAATGACTGCTAAACAAAACACAAAACTCATTTGTCAAATCTGTCACTGTAAATCCTTTATTCTGTGAATTAACTTTTTTGATAGGACATAGATGTTGTATGGTCACCTTTTTTTTTTTTTAACTGGCCACACCCAGTATTTTCCTGAGCACTTTAGTTATGTCAGCTGAATTGGAATTGATTTCATCTTTAAACCATAAAGCTGCATGTTCCTGTCCTAACTCATTTTTTAAAGTCTGTACATTTGCAAAAATCTTGTTACTGGTTTAAAACAGCATACAACCTTGACATGTTCATACCTAGTACAGAGCTGTTACACTTTGAACTGTTAACTGCTGTAATCTTTAACCCTTTAAATCCTTACTAAACTGAATTTGTGTTCTCTAATAAAGATCTATGTGTAACTGACGTTGATTTGTCTGTACATTAAATGGTCATTGTTCTGGTTTGGTGCTGGACTGCCGCACACTATAGATAGCTATGGAATGCATTCTTTCTTTTGCTCAAACAGCAGCAATTTTACTTTGCTCTGAAGTCTTTTTTACAGTTATGCTAAAGTTTATCAAAATCTGCACTCTGATTCATCTTAACCCCCTCAGTGCAATATTTGCACTTGCTTCTGAAAATGAGCGTTAGATTATGGACTTACAGTTTAAAGTAGTTATTAGGCTAAAGGGTAAAATTAAATTTCATTTATGCATAAAAGACAGTTAAGCAGAAAGAAAAATAAACTTGCTGGTCAAGCACGAGAGACTGTTATTAGAAAGGAAAGATGAGCATAGTGTGTAAAAAAAAAATTACATAAATACAGAATGTTCTTTTCTCAAGGTAAAGCTACTGTCTTGCCAGCTACAGAATGTTCCTTAATGAAACATTAAAGCACATATCAGACAAAGCCTGAGACCAAGGTTAGGAGGAGTAAGTAAGGAAAATTACTGGACTGAAGCAATATAATATGTTGTGTTCAGGCTAGCAGTTCAATTAAAGTTTGTTCGACCTGGCATTACAAAGGAAGATTAAACTACAATACAGGCACTCAAGCCTGAGTACAGAAGACAGTTCAAATAAAGACTATTATTTTAGTTTATATTGTTCAGGACAATCAGAATATGATGTGCAGTAACTTTGGATATTGTTCATCAGCACTGTTAATAAAGACAATATTTGGGTATTGTGAACATCTAATAAAGCCTTGATTGACTTCAGTGTTAAGAAAATTCATTCTGAAATGTACACAAGACTTGGCCCATAAAGGAGAGACTTGCACCTGTTTAGCATGGGTTTGGGTAATTAACTGATCAAGACTTTAGTTCTCAGTCTCATTACAGTGTTTCCAGCTAAGTACAGTAATGTTTCCAGCTAATTATGGTACAGTACAGTCTTATCAATTCTTACAATGGCACCCAAACAGGCCTGTTATCTGAGGAGAGAGAATTGTTGCAACCCAGCAGGCAGCTACTATGGACAATCAAATCAGAAAGTTGTAGTGTATAACCCTTTCAAATCCATTTTCCAGTGCAGCACATATTTTAAGTTCACAGTGACTGTTTTCCAAGTCAATACAGCAGAGGTATTAGACATTTCAACAGCACTCTGGAGTCTCTCAAAATGAGAGGCCCCAATAAAGGCAATCACCTGTGCTACAGATCACCCTTTTCAGTGAAGGTATCATTCATTTCCAGACTTGGTCACGCTAAGTGTATTCTACAGAAATCTACAAAATAGCAATGTTTCATTCAACTACAGTCTACACACCACTTGCTTCAAACAGCCGTATCAGCAAACGGAAACAGCTGCAGGAAGACTTTTCAGTAAAACAGCACTACTTCATGCAGAAAACAGAAGCAACACATATATACTCAATGCAGCTGTTAACCAAAGTGCACAGTACCAGTGTTTATTCAATTAAAGTTTAAATTTATCAGTAAAAGTCATTTCCATATCTGTTGTATAAACATGTCAAGTAATACTGTTACAGTTAAAACATCAGTAAAGCTTTGGTTTAAGTTTAAAAATGTTCTCTTAAAGTTAAAGGGTATTAGCCTGAGAATGTTAAATATTTCTAAACACAAAAGGGTTAAATCACAGAAGCAAGCTAACGAGTCAGCTTCTATCAGTACAGGTTTGAATTTAATTAATCCTTGTGTAAATGCTTCAGCACATACAAATCAAAATACAGAAGTATGTTGTAGTATTAAACATACAAATATGAACACCGGCAATGTACATAACATGCAGGCAATGTCTCAAGTTCATATTACTTCATCTAGTTTATTTTCAGAATCCAGTGCAATGTTTGCACTGAAGGGGAATAGGAAAAATCAGAGTAAAGATTTTAATAAAGTAAATTCCAGTAAAACTGAAGAAAACACTTCAGTGCCAAGTAAAAAAATGCATCCCATAGCTATCTGCAAAGATCAGAGCATTACTCTGTCATTGTTTAAGGTTAAATAGTATTTCATTGTTTACAGACAAATCAACTTCAGTTGCACATAAATCTTTAAGACACACATGCAGTTTTGTCAGGATTTAAAAGGCCGAAGATTACAGCAGCTAACAGTTTAAAGTGTAGCAGCTCTGTACTAGGTATATATGCTGTTTTAGACTTCAGTAACAAGATTTGTGCAAATATACAGATTTTAAAGAATTTGTTTGACAGAAACATGCAGATTTATGGGTTAAGGATGAAATAAATTCCAGTTCAGCTGACACAGCTGAAGTCTTCAGAAAGACATATTGGGTGTGGCCAGTTAGAAAAAAAAAAGGGTAATGTATATCTCTCAGTAAGGTATATCAGAACTAACTGTCTAATTAGCAGAATAAAGGGTTTACAGTTACAAATTTGGCAAATTAATTTTTTATTGTTTAGTAGTCATTAATTAAGAGCTTTGTATTAGTGTTGCAATGCATAAACAATATCGTAAGACAGACAAAAATGTTTGCTAGTTTACAGAATGTAAACTTTAGTCAATGCTGCATTGTAAAAGTGACAACACAATTAAGAATTCGGATCCTGTGTATAAAAGAGTACATTATGTAATCAGTTTGAGACTGGAATATGGAAATGACAGTTTGCTAAGCACATCAGCTTAGATTACAGCCAGCCTAGCAAGCTGAATTGAAGACGGTACTATCCATTTAATGCATTTACAGTTTTACTATTTATTCAAGAAAATTGTAGACAGTAATGATAAATTCTTGTAGCAATCAGTACTACTAAAAAGTTAAATGTAGCAATCAGTACTACTAAAAAGTTAAATGACGTCAGCTAAAGAAACTTATGGTAAGAGAGTGGGCGGAGTTTCACTCAGAACAGTATGTTAAAATCTAAGGGTCATGAGGCAATGTAAAAAGTTGAACAGTTACAACTGATTTTATATAGGTGCAGAGATGCACAGTGTTATATTGCTATTTAGTTTCATTTAAAATTCAGTTTGCTTACAGACTTGCAAGAGTTTATTAGTAGTAAATGTTTATTCCATGCAGAAAAATGTAAATCAAGTAAGCACAGCTGTGGCGACCCCTAACCGGGAAAAGCCAGAAGTAAGTAAGCAATGCTACCAATTTATAGTTGTTAAAACTACAAATATTTATTTCATGCAGAAAAATGTAAAGATCAGGGCAATATAATTAAAGGTGCAAATATTATTTGAAGGACTTGATACTAAATACAACCAAGAACTTAAGTAACCCAACCTTGCACAATAAATGAAAAGAAGAGGTTTAAAAGGCCTAACTACTTTGACATTAAAGCAGGCTTTTCCTTTACCTCATCAGTGACTGGGACAATGCAGAATAGAGTTTGGCAAGAGCTGTGGTCCAGAAGTGGACTGTCCATGTGTTTATTTCTTCAATGTTTGTTTAAAGTTAAAGCAAGTATGTATGTTTTCAGACTGGTATTTAACAGTACTAGGTTTTAGTCTATGTTCAGACAATCAAGGTTTTCAGACAATTGTACAATAGTACTAATTTTCAGTTTAAGACAATGTTCTAATGTTTTCAGACAATTGTACAGTAGCACTAGCTTTCAGTCTAGGTTCAGGAAATAGTTTTGTTTTTAGAATATAATGCACCAGATTCAGTTATGTTTTTATCTGTGTTTAGTTAACATTGCAAAATTATTTTAGGTTAGTTTCCAGAATATACACAGCTATTTTTAAATGTTTATTTTATTCTAATGTAAATTTCAGTCAAGTTTCAGAGGGACATTCATATTCAGTTGTGTTAAGTGTAGTGCATTTCAGTCATATCTCAAAATATAAAAATACTGTTACTTCACATTATTCATTTGTTTGAGTCAAGTAACAGAATTAGATTTAGTCATTAGTTAAGGGTAAAGTGACATACTTTTGTAACAGGCTTATTACATTATTCAGTTATTAGTTAAGGGTAAAGTGACAATTATTTTTACAGGCTTATTAAAATAAGTTATTTAAATAGTAATAGTTCAGTATACTCAAGGTACCACATGGTAGGCTTAATTTGTTAATTTAAAAATTACAGTGCACTTTACATAATTATTGTGCATTAGTCAAAGTTAAAAAGACACTAACATGAAATGCAAAGGTATAGACCTGAAATACAGAAAGCATACGTTTAGTAAACTAAAGCATACATTTAGTAAAGTATTAAAATAAGTTATCTAAAGAATAGGTAGTAATAGATATTCAGTGCACTCAAGACACATAATTATTGTACATTAGTCAGAAATTAAAAGGACACCGACAATGCAAAGGTATAAACTTGAAATACAGAAAGTATAGGTTTTAGTAAACTATTATAGCTCATAAATATTCATAAGAGTTAAATTTAAGTAGCATTATAGAGCAAATTTTAAATAAAAATTTATAGACACAAGTTAACAGAATATGGTAATTATGCTTCAAGACCATTTATAAAGTTATCTTTTTAGTAAAAATTTCAATTAGTCTTCAGATAACAGCCATCATGCTTGATAGGCTATACAATAAAAAAAACAGTATAATGTAAACAGAAAACAAGGTTTCATTTGCTATGAGAAAGACATCATAATACATTAAGGCAGCAGTTCATAATGTAAAAAAACATTGGTAATAAACAGTGTAACTTTACACATACGGAGATATAAAAGAAAAATAGCCAGTGTTTAACAGTTCATACTCTTAACATAAATAAAAATTCACAAAGACAGGTTAATCAACTTTAAAAGCTTCAGAATTAAGATGCTCATTTTCAGAATAATGTACAGGTTTTAAATATATCACTCGCACATCAAAACCTAGACTATAAATCTAGGTAATATAAAAATCAAATCATAAAGTTGAGACTTTAATTCAAAGAGGCAATAAATGCTGAAGTGATACCTAGTAGTCAAAATTAAAATTGCAGGTTTAGCAAGTTTATTTTTTATTTTCAGATTGAGTCAGGAAGCATAAAGCTGTATACAGTAGTTAGCAAAATAAATGTAAGGTAACGACAGAAGTAGGTCCCTTTAGATTAGGGACTTCCATTTTAAAGTAGTTATTAGACATTAGGCTAAAGGGTAAAATTGTTTTGTTTATGCATAAAAGACAGTTAAGCAGAAGGAAAAATAGCCTTGCGAGTTAAGCATGAGCGACACTTATTAGAAAGGAAAGATGGGCGTAAAGTGTGTAAGTAAAAAAAAAAATGCATAATGTTCTTTTCTTAAGGTAAAGATAGTCTTGCCAGGTACAGCATGTTCCTTTATGGAATATTAAATAAACCACATACGAGAGAAAGCCTAAGACCAAGGTTAGGAGTAAATAAGGAAAATTACTGGACTGAAGCAATATAATATGTTGTGTTCAGATAGCAGCTCTGTTACGGTTAGATAGTTCTTTCGACCTGGCACTATAAAGATTTAAGCTACAATGCAGGCACTCGAGCCTGAGTACACAAGACAGGTCAAGTAAATGCCATTACTATTTAATGTTCATGACAATCAGAATATGATGTGCAGTCATTTTGGATATTGTTTATCAGCACTGTTAATAAAGACTGTATTTGGATATTGTGAACATCTAATAAAGCCTTATTGAATAAACTGCTGTGTTTAGAAAATTCATTTTGAAAAGTACACAAGACTTGGCTCATAATGGAGAGACTGGTACCTGTTCAGAATGAGTTTGTGTAATTAACAGACTTTCATTCTCAGTCTTATTAGTGTTTCCAGCTAATTATGGTACAGTACAGTCTTATAATTTCTTACAATAAGAAACTAGGTGAAGTAATGTGAACTTGAGACATTTGCTGCATGTTATGTACATTGATTGTGTTGACATTTGTATGTTTAATACTGCAACATAATTCTGTTTTTTTAATTACATGTAAACAAGAATTTATTACATTCTGAACATTTGTATTTGAAACTGTACTAAACCTTAACTCTCTGTGTTGAATTGTATGTGCTGAAGCATTTACACAACAACTTGTCTGAAACCATACTGAGAGACTGCTTCTGTGATTTAACCCTTTATTATTTAGAAATATTTAACATTCCTGAACCAATAACCTTTAACTTTAGAAGAACATTTCTGGGACACAGTTTAACTGCTTTACCCAGGTTTTAAATTTAAGCTAAAGATTTACTGATGTTTTAAGTGTAGAAGTATTACTTGACATGTTTATACAACAGGTATGCAAATGACTTTTACTGATTAATTTAATTTTTTGAGCTGTTAACTAAAGAGTGCATATAAAGTTTTTCCTAACTTTGATTCTGGAAGAGTGTCCTGTTGTCTGCAGCTTAACCTTTTTTGCTTCTTGGCTGTGTGATGTCACACTGGAAACTTGAAAGCTTGTAGAGCTGTTAACTGGGTAATATCTTATGTTCTGAAGGAACACTGCTGAAGTTTGTTGATTTTGTGCTGGTCTGTTGAATTCATTTAGGCTTTTTCTGAAGTAAATGCTGGCGCTGACCATTTTAACAGTTGCAATTACTGTATGTAGAGGTTGCATGAAGCTTACATCTGGAATATTAGTGTTGTCTTATCGAAAGGTCTGCTCTGTAGTGAAAGACTGTAGTGCCATTATTTTGGCTTATTGTGTTTAGAGTTTACAGCCTTATTTATGGATAAACACTAGTGTGCTGCTGAAAAGTCTGTAAAGAAAAATTTGCTGTCGTTACTGGTAGACTGGAAAAAGTGTTATTGTTAACTGTTAACCTTGAAGTTAAGCTGGCTACTGCACTAAAAACTGTACTTGAAAGCATTACTTATTACAGTTGTGTAGGCTGAAATTCTGAAGAAATATTTTACATGTAGTGCTGATAAGGTTGCTTGGAATGAAAACACTACTTTTCCATAGTCCGTAGAACACATGTAGTTTAATGAAACGCTGCTATTCTGTATATTTTTTTGTAGAAAACACAGTCTGAGTACTGATGCAAGGTTGCTATGGGGTTTTGGGAGTTAACTATTTTACCCCATTCATAGTGGCTCAGCATTGTAAGAATTGATGAGATTGTACTGTAATTAACTTGGAACCAACTGAAATGAGACTGAAGCAAGTCTTTATCTGTTAATTACCCAAACTTGTGCAGAACAGGTGACAGTCTCTCCTTTGTGGGCCAAGTCTTGTGTACTTTTCAGAATGAATTCTCCAAACACTGTAGTTCATTTAATAAGGCTTTATTAGATGTTCACAGAATCTGAATACAGTCTTCATTAACAGTGCTGATAAACAGTCTGTAGGAATGCTGGTTAATAACAGTGCTGCTAAATATATTCAAAGTTTCTGCACATTATTCTGATTGTTCTGAAATGGTCTTTATTTGACCTGTCTTCTGTACTTTGGCTCGAGTGTCTGTATTGTAGCTTCCTTTCTGAAATGCTAGATATTTAATCTTTTTTCTGTATGTCAGGTCGAACTAACTGCCTGACTTCCCTAACTGTATCTGAAGTATATTTTAGTAATACCAAAACCCACTTTACATGCATTCTTAGCCTCAACTTGGATGTTATGTAGTCCTATCTCACCTCCATTTTTACGTGAGGGTTCAGAGCTGGTCCTCAGCTCCGACTCGGCTGCTTAGCCATGAGCCAATCAGAAGTTTTCAGGTTTCTAATAGGTATCCCATGGTGCATGCGCACATTCCCCAGATCTTCTTTGCCACGTCTTCAGTTGGAAGCTTCTTTTGGTTGGCCATGGCTAAGTGATTTAGTTCTTTATTATTACTACTTTTCAGGAGTTTTTGGCTTCGTGTGAAGTGTTGTACTGATTGCTGATAGCTGTATTGTGATACCAATTTGTGTCTATTAACCAGATTTGACTTATTACTGATTATAAAATTCTTGGGGCTGTTGGCCTTTTGTGTGTGGTTCCCGTGAGTGTGTGCTTTTAGACTAGACCGTTTAAATTAGAAGTGCTAGTTTGTTTCCCTTTATCCTTTGCACTAGGTTTGTTTAAGTTAGAAAACCTAGTAAAAACACTTCTTATTTTTTGTGTGAGTGTTGGGGCTAGATCCGTTTAAGTTAGAGGATCTAATTCCTCTCTTAGTGTGTGTGTGTGTGTGTGTGTGTGTGTGTGTGTGTGTGTGTGTGTGTGTGTGTGTGTGTGTGTGTGTGTGTGTGTGTGTGTTTTTTCTCTACTGCCATTATGTCCAAAGAACATAAAGAGCATAAACAGGATTTAAAAAGTGTACTAAATACTCGCAAAAAATGTCCATCCACTGATGGACATAGCATCTGTGTGTACTGTTTAGGGGCCATACATATTCAAGAAATTTGTCTCTCTTGTCATTCCTTTAGCCCTAGAGTGCTCTAGAAATGTAAGAATAAATCTGATCCTAAAAGGCATATTAAAACCTTCCTTTGAGAAAGACCTAGCCAGTTCTTCCTCCTCTGGTAGGTCAGTCTTCTAGAAAAGATAAGGGCAAGACCTCAAAAAGGCCTCCTTCAGCCTCAACTTCTGACTGAACCTCCACATAAGTTACCAAAATCGGAGCTGTCCTCTGTCTCTTCGGCTCCACTGTCTTTGGAACCGATTGAGATTCTGGGCATGGACCTTGCAGTATCGGCACCAAGTGCTTTGGTGCTGATCACTAACAGTCCTCATCAGAGCCGGTCTACAGACATTCCACCAGTCGCCCCTACTCTAAAATTGCCTATATTGCAGAGAGCGAGGTCTCCCACACTGTCCTCCAGATCCTCCAGGAGCTTATCTGAAGAAGACCTTGAGAGAGTGGTGCTCAGACTCCTTAAGTTGTCTGCCTTGCCAAAATTATCAGCTCTGACCATTTTGGTCTCTGAGTCGACTCCTGATACTGATCCTGCTCTTTTTCATCCTCCAACCCAGATTGGGCCTTTGGAGCAAATGTCAGTACCAACTATAGTGGTGTCCTCTGCTCCAGCACCCCGTGTGGTTGTCTTGGAACAGAGCTTTGCTCCGACACTATAGGCACTGTCTGAAGTGTCTAGGGTCCGAAGCTCTTCGGTCAGGCCCAAGGGGGACACTTGGAACCAAACCTCTTTGGTGCAGAGTCGTCTTCTTGGTGTGTCGGCCCGAGTGAGCTCTGACCCTACATCGTTCTCAGAGCAGATTCTTTTGGAGCCATTGGTACCTACACTTTCTTTGGAGCTGGAGCATCATTCGGAGCTGGAGGAATCGTCTTCATGAGGATGAGGAGCATGTTGGATAGTTCTCCATACCACACAGGAGTACTGATGCTATACTCCCTTAAGTGCCGATTACAGTCTCAGCATCCTCTCTCCCCCGGGATGGTAGAGACTCGCAGCCTCAGGACCTGCATTTGGGTGGTCCCTGATCTTGAGACCTCCCCAAAAGACCCCGCTGAGGAGCCCCCTCAGAAGAGATCATGCAAGAGGAAGCATGTGGACTCCCCTGATGAGTCTGTCACATCTGACACTGACCTGGATGAGTCTGAGGGGTCCCCTAAGTCATCCTCTGAAGATGTCTCCTTCACTTGAGGATCTCCAAAATGTCTGCAGCGAGGTGGCTGGCCCACTGTTACTCCGTCTGATGAGGAGTCAGTGTACCTGAAGGCTTTTGGGTCTCAACTCTCAGCTTCATGGGTGTCTCCTCCATTTGACGAATTACTGGATCTTGTGAGTCTGAAAGCATGGCAGACTCCTGATGCTGTGGAACGGGTCCCCAGGAGGTCGAATAAATTTCTTTCCGCCCCTAAAGATGGTCTTTATCCAAGGGTTTACCTGTTGATGCCATGGTGGTGGCAGCAGCGGCCACTAAGAAGGAGCTAGCAGGGAATTCTTCTTCTATCCATCCACCTAATAAGGAATCCCAAGTGATGGATAGGTACGGGAAGCGTATCTTCTCTTCAGCAGCTTTTACACTCCGGTTGCTGAACTATCACATTTTACGAGACTTCAGCGAGATCTCCTAAAGGAGTTAGGAGATGCTCTTCAGGGTACCTCTACTGAAGCAGTCCCATCTACAGTGTCTGCTCAGTTGGCTACTCTCATGTCTATTAACTCCTCCATGTGGCTGATCTCATACGCAGCTGATGGTGCGAGTAGGGTGGCAGGTTCAGGAGTATCCTTAAGGAGATATTCCTGCATTCGACTGTGCAACTTTGCTGAGCCTTTCAAGTCTACATTCACCAATGCTCCCATGGATGGATCATCTCTTTTTGGACCCAAGGTGAAAGATACCCTCACCAGGTGTGAGCAGGAAGGAAAGTCTCTCTCTGTCATGGGAGTCCATTTTACAATTCCTTCTAGACCTTACCCTAAAGGTCAGAAGAGTGGTAAAATGTGGTTCAAGAAATCGCAGAGACCTTTCCAGGACACACAGGGTGATTCTTCCTTCAGAGGCAGGGGAAGAGGACATAATGGTAGACGTCGCCCTAGAGACAGGGGAGGCTCACAAAATCAGGGAGGTCCAGATTCCTTTCGTGACCGTCCCTATCAGTGTTCCTGATGTGGAACCAGACTGTGCATCTCTGGAGTCAGTCAGGGGTTGCCTGTCCTTGTTACCCAGAAGTCTGGCTAAATCTTACTCGAGACAAGTGGGTACAAGATATTATCACCAGCGGTTACTCTATATCCTTTTCCCTTCCACCACACCCTCCCAAAAGGATCCCAGATGTACCACCCAATCACAGGGTCAAGTGGCTATACAGATAGAAAAGCTGCTGTTAAAAAGAGTCATCCAAAAGGTCCCAACAGACCAGACAGGATTCGGAACATACTCCAGGTTCTTTTTAGTTCCAAAAAGAACAGGGGACTGGAGACCCATCCTAGATGTCAGCAGGTTAAATGAGTATGTAAAGAAGTCCAAGTTCTGAATGGTCACTCTACAATCCATACTCCCTCTGTTAGGGAGAGAGAGCTGGATGTGCTCAATAGATATCCAGGATGCCTACTACCACATAATGATGGACAAAGCATCAAGGAGCTACCTATGCTTCCGGCTGGGAGCCAATCGTTACCAGTTTCTGGCATTGCCCTGTGGTCTCACCACAGCCCCAAGTGCATGGCAGTAGTGATAGCTCATTTGAGGCATTAGGGAATCCAAGTCTTTCCATACCTGGATGATTGGCTCCTCACCGCCACCACCAGGCATCGCCTAGTTCAATCGAGTGATTCCACAATCAAGCTCTGTTCCCAGTTGGGAATTTCAATAAACTGGGAAAAATTCTCTACTTTGACCACTCAGCCTATAACCTTTATAGGAGCAAACATAGACATGGTCGATATGACAGCCAGACTACCTACAGAGAGAATACAGAATCTTGTGTAACAAATTTACAGGATACTTCCCCTTCAAAGAGTCAAAGCGAAGGTGGTGTTGCAGCTTCTCGGAACTATGGCATTGACTATAACCTTGGTACCTTTAGCAAGACTACGTACGAGAATACTCCAATGGTTCCTGTCATCCTAGTGGTCATTTCAGCAGTTGCCTCTACATCATCAGATTCTGATTAAAGATTCTTGCAAAAAGGACCTACGCTGGTGGATTCAACCAGGTCATCTTACCACAGGGACTCCCTTTGTGCTGCACCAACCCATTGCCACTGTGACCACTGATGCCTCTCAGGGTGGGGGGGGGCATTATTTTGGCAGGTCTGTCCAAGGCACATGGCAAGAGCAGGAGGCCCATCTGCATATCAATGTCCTAGAGATGAGTGGTGCTTCTAGTGTTGCAAGCACTTCACGACTTTCTCCCTCTAGGCACGATAGCTATCCAGACTGACATGTCAGTGGTCTGGTATCTAAACAAAAAGGGGGGACCAGATCATACCCCTTGTGTCGAGAGGCCCTGCAAGTTTGGAATTGGGCAATTTCTTCCCAACGCTTTCTCATTGCTATGCATATCCCAGGGACTTCCAACTTGATAGCAGACAAGCTAAGCAGGGCTATATTGTTACCTCACAAATGGTCCTTGAACCAGAAAATAGCCAGTATGATCTTCCACAAGTGGGGACAACCCTGCTGCGACCTCTTTGCCAGCCCCATCAACACCAAATGCATCACCTTTTTCTCTCTCATCCCCCCTCCGGGAGAGTTTCCAAGAGATGCACTAGTCCACGATTGGCCCCAGGGACTCCTTTATGCTTTTCCTCCTTTTTCACTCGTCCCCAAAGTCATATGGAAAGCAATGCTGTTGGGAAGCAAGATGATCCTCATCACTCCTTACTGGCCTCATCAGATTTGGATCCCTTTTCTTGGGCCTCACCTGTTAGACTACACATGGACTCTGGACCCAGTGCCAGACCTCTTGACACACATGTCAGTTTCTCTTCACCCCAGTCTCCACACACACAAGCTGACAGCATGGCTGCTCCAGTTCTGTCACTAGTCAGGCTTAATTATCTGTCTCCAGCTGTAACTCATATAATTACCTCCTCTCATCAGCCTTCGACTAGAAAATTGTATCACAGTAAATGGAAGAGATTTTCCATATGGGCACACAACAGAGAAGTTGATCCATTTACAGCTCCCATTACTATTGTTCTAGAGTTTCTTTCAGAACTCTTTCATCAAGGTTCAGCGGCTGCTACACTCTGAGTTCAGCTAGCAGCAATATCTAATTTTCATGTTGGGATTAATGATTTCAGTCCTATGTCTCTCAAACTGTGCAAATCTTTTCTTAGGAGTTCCATGATGTTAAGACCTCCTATGCAAGACCCCATTCCTCCTTCGGACCTGAATCTAGTCTTGTCTAGACTTACTGTGCCACCTTTTGAACCAGCCCATAGTGGTCAGTTGAAATTCCTGTCTTGGAAGATGCTTTTTCTGGTAGCAATAACCTCAGACAGATGAGTTTCTGAATTACAGGCCCTGTGTTAAACCTCCATATTTAACTTTTCACAAAGACAGGGTCTCTCTCCAAACTAACCCTTCTTTTATTCTAACCCTTCTTTTATTCCTAAAGTCTGTTCTCAATTTCACTTAAACCAAACAATTGAATTGCCAGTGTTCTTTCCTAATCACTTCAATAAAGCATAGTATACATTCCACCAATTTGGATGTGCATAGACAACTGCGTTTCTTTATCTACAGGACCAAAGGATTTAGAAAATCCGAACAGCTGTTCGTTTCTTTTGCTGAGGTGAGAATGGGCATGCCAGTTTCCAAGGTTACACTATCGAACTGGATCTCTAGTTGTATTTCCTTTATTTACAGTTCTCAGGGAAAGAAGTTACCCTTTAAAGTTAAAACGCATTTTACCAGGTCCTTCTCTACTTCTGCTGCTTTCCAAGCCAGGACACCTATTGGTAGTATTTGTGCAGCAGCAACATGGGCTTCCCCTCATACCTTCATTTCCCATTATAAATTGGATTTAACTTCCAGGGGTAGAGCCTCGTTTGGTTCCACAGTACTCAGGAGTATCTTCCAGTGAGCCACCTATTCAAGATGCTAGGAACGCTGTCCCACATGTAATAATGGAGGGCGAGATAGGACTACATAACATAACGAAGTTATGTACTCACCATAACGTTCCATGCATGTAGTCCATCTCGCCGAACATTATTACGAACCCACCCATCAGCCCCCTTCCTGGAGGATCTGGATACAGTTTTTCCTTTTCTACAATGGTTTATACCACAAGGGCGCTTTTTATTACAGTTTATTCTTCCGGACCTTTGTCCTTTTTCCTGTCTTATCCTGATAGACTAGTAGCAAACAAGATCTGGGGAATGTGCGCATGCACCATGGGATACCTATTAGCCATGAGCCAATCAGAAGTTTTCAGGCTTTCTAAGCGGCTGAGTCAGAGCAGAGGATCAGCTCTGAACCCACACGTAAAAATGTTCGGTGACTACATACATGGAACGTTATGGTGAGTACATAACTATTTTCCAGGTTTGGTCATAATCTAACATTCCATTAAGGAACATTCTGTAGCTGGGAAGATTGTACATTTCCCTTGGAGAAAATAACATTCTGTATTTCTGTATCTTCTGCACATTTCAAGTATATCTTTCCTTTCTAATAAACTGTTTATTCTGAAATGTCTGACACTACATATTTTACCTTTTAGTCTGCATAATGCCTAACAACTTTCAAATGGAAGTCCCTAACCTAACAAGAGGCAAGTGTCAAAGGTCGTTAAGGGAAAGGTTGTAGGTTTGTAGCTTGAGTTTACATTAAAGTCACTAATTGCTTACACTAGTTGCCTAGATTGGAGTTTGTATTTCACATGCTGTGGCGATGGGCACCTCAAAATTGAAGGTTTGCCTTAGTGGGTTCATTAAGTAAATCTGATGGGTAGCATTCCACTATTGTAATGTGGGAGCAGTTTCTGTGTAATCTGAAAAATATCATTCTGTAAATATGTTAAGAATGCTAACCTTTGTCAAACTTTCAGTTGACATTATGTAGCCCCAGTTTGATCAAAGAAAGTGGTATGTTAACATGTGTCTGAAGTGTATAGTTTTTTACTCGTGTTATGACAAAATGACCTGATACCTACATGTCAAGTAATTCTGCTTTACTTCCATTCCTAGTTAGAAATGAAGCGTATATATTTGTCAGGAGCAACAAAAAGCTTTAGCAGCAGAGGAATTTGGACATGGAGACAGGGTCCCATTAAGAAAAGTCTACCTACAAGACAAACACCATGGTTCTACAGTACAGTTTACCCACTGTGAGCCCAGTATCCTTAACAAAGAAAGTGACCAATGTTACAGCTGCACCACAGGCTGACTCTTGTGAACCTACAGCCGTTATGAGAGAAGCTGTCAATATGTGCAGATTCAACTGCAGAAATGGTGCCTGAATCACCTGAGTCTGATACAGGAGGAGCTCAAACTTCTGCAGTGACAACAAAGGTGACCCATGACTTGCAGTGAGTGTCAGGTGCATAATTTGAGGATCTAGAAACTTGGCCAGACCTGATAAGGGATAAGTTTAGGGTAGCTGCTATCCAACATGGACTTGTGCTAGTAGTATTTCCACAGTTCCCACTTAATGAACAGACATGATTTACATTGGAGAGCTATTCCCATATGCTTTTGAATGGGGAGAGGGCAAAATGTACTTAGTTGACATATTCATTCTGAAAAGATGCACTGTTTTGCATGCAAATTATTTGGACATTCTAACTATCTTCTCTGGTCAGATAGAGCATGGAGACGATAGAGCATGGAGACAGATTTCCAGAGCTTGACACAGCCATGGCCATGCACAATTGGATGTAACTTTACAACAGAGTAAAGAGTAGGTAGATTATGGATGATAGGAGACGAGCAGTGGTTGAAAGACAACTCACTGATGTGGTGTGTTAAAACCCATATCTTATGTCCAATACCTGGTAGAAAGGAACATCATGGCATTACATGGTACAAGTGATGCCCTCTACACCTATTGCAATGGCAATTTCTTAGGTCAAGTCCAGCTTTTGTCACAGTTTGATTCCATAATGACTGAAAATTTGCATCATGTTAGGAATGAAGTAGTAATGGATAATTATCTTGGGAAGGATATACAAAATGAAATTATCCCACTGGTTGCAAATGCTACTTTTTTAGGACCAATGTAGGGAAGGTGAAGTATGCTATTTAATTTTCCATGATTGCTTGCACAGTAGACATCAGTAATCAAGGGTAAATGACTGTAATAGTTGGGCATGTGGACATTTCAAGGACTGTAGCCATGGTTGAACACTTTGGGATTTGTGCCTGTGAATGATAAAACCAGGGTAAAACTTAGCGAAGCACTTGAGACTCTGCAAAATCACCACATGGACATTAACGACTGTCGAAGATGATACGACAATGGCAGTAACATGAAGGGGAAATCAGCTGGAGTGCAGCCCTGGATAAAACGGATGAATTCAAGGGCTTTTTATGTGCCATGTGCCTTCCATAATTTAAATCTTATAGTTGATGATGGAGCACATTCATCACTGCAGGCAGTGTCTTTCTTTGGATGTCTGCATAACATTTACTTTGCTTAGCATCAACCATGTGATGGCAGATATTGACACGACACGCACGTCTCCTGTGAAATCACTGCCTGAGATTTGTTGGGAATGCAGGATAGACTCTTATCAAGGCAGTATGATTTCAGTTGAAGGGAGTTATGGAAGCATTACAGGAGATAAGTGAAGTTTTATATGCAAGTGATGCCACAACACAAAAAGCAAGGGCTTAGACCTTATGCCGTATCAATTCATTGTATGTTTACTGGTTTGGTATGATGTGCTGACAGAGGTAAATTGTGCAAGCAAAATTCTGCCACATCCATTGGTTAATATTTCTACATGTGTCAAAGTACTGGCATCCACTAGGGACTTGCTGAAGAACTAGATAGGCAAGATTTCAGCACGTCATGGGTGAAGCCCCCAAGATAGCATAACTGGATGTTAGCACTGCATTTCAGGAAAAGAGGCGAAGGAAAGTGACTATGGAGGGGATGATGACCATACAGGATCAAACTGTAAAACTGTATGTACAGTTCAGTGTGCTGAACACACCAGTCATTTACTGACTAGTTTGAGTTTAATAAGGCCTTTGGATTTTTATCAAATATTGAAGACTTGAGTCAAGTTGCAGAAGATGCATTGATCCAACAGTGCAAGGCTCTGAAAGGACAACTGGCTGACAGGATAAGTGGTGACTGTGACACAGATGATGCTGATCTTGGACATGAAAAGCCTTTCTCAAATGATTGATACTGAATTATCACCATTGAATGTTAAATGTTCTAATTCACAACCACTTGCAAGACATCTATATAAATACTTGTTTCATTGTGCATTTATTTGACTTGACCCTGTTACAGTGGCTACTGCAGAACACAGCTTTTCAAAACTGAAAGACATACCTGTGTTAATCAGTAGTCACTAATAGGGTCAGTCAAATGCACAATGAAACATGAGTATTTATATAGATTTCTTGCAAGTGGTTGTGAATAAGGAAATTTAACACAGTCAATTAAGCATCAATCATTCGAGAAAAGCTTTTCATGCCCAAGGTCAGCATCATCACCATCATAGTTGTGCTCTGAATTGAGCATGAAGTGGGACAAGGTTTATTGCAAAGCAGCCTCACTGAAGACTTTGTCCGCAAGAACGTTTTTAAGATCCCACTAAAAATCTAGGTATGTGCTGTTACTTCCTTTCCAGTAATGTGTTACAATGCTGTGTGACAGTAAATTTCAGGTATCACTTTAGCCTGGACTGTATTACATGCTATGCATTCGCTGATTTTGCTTACTCCAGAAGGTATGACCAAGTACCCTTGTAGGACAAGGATGATGGATAAATAGGATTTGTTGAGGCAAAGGTAGTTAGGCGAGACAGGATTCATGAGGCCAAGATAGAAGCAGAGGAAGAACAAATTTCTCATGGCACTAAAAGTGGCAGTAATCAAAAGCTGAGGAGCTAACTGCAAAATGAAGATAAATGACGCACACTGGTTTTGTCGTGTGTGCTGCTTTGACGTCACCTATTTCTCTCTGGGTTTGAGTCTGCCTCAGTCTTGTAATCTCCATGACTTTCCCCTGTGTCTCTGCAGCCTTTCCTATGTTTGTCCCATGGCTGTCTTCTGTGACTCTTCAGTCTGCCTGTTCTGCTTGTCTGTAGCTGTCTTTGCCTTGTGTGAACAGGTCAGTTTATCTAATGCATCATGTGCACTTCAGTTTTGCTATAGTGCTGTCTGTGTGGGTGCCTCATGCCTGCTGTAGTCCTACTTTAATCTTGTGTGGGCCTTGAACTCTTGCTGTAATTTTGTCCTGGTTTTGTCTTTGTCCTGTATGAGTATGCATAGGTGTGCAGCCTTGCTGTACTTTTTGTCGTGTGTGTGTGTGTGTTCTATGTGTGGGAGTCAATGTGGGTGTCATTATTTTGTCTTTGGGACTGACTATTGTGATGCTGTATAGAGGCTTGTAATAATGTAACTATCGCTACTAAATGCCAGTTAGTTTGTGCATGTACCCTGTGAGTGGCTACATTGCTGTGATACAGGGGCTTGACATAATATAACGTTGGTACTAATTGCCAGTCAGTGTGTATACATTGGCACTACAAGTCTTTGTAATGGTCTGAATGTAGTAACACTATATAGTGATCGTTAAATGGTGCTGGTGAGCTTGTCAGGGAAGGGGACATGATGGCAATGTGGTTTCACTTTACATTCTGCTGGGTAGCGCCTCCAAAATGCTAGCACCAGCCCTGGTCTAAATGTAATCACAAAGACTTGAAAAGTAAAAAAAAAAAAAAAAAAAAAAAGACATGGGCATTCAGAAGCCAACAATTCATGTCCTTAAGGGGTCATTTGCATGTATCCCATAGCCGCCCCCCATACATGAGGTTTAAGACATCACACAATGAAAACTCAAGCTTAGTTGGGTTTTTCTGACCGTTTTTGCTGACTGGCTTTTCTGTGTGACCTTTTTATCCCTCTCTTTACTTGGTACATTCATAGCATTTGTGTGTATATATCTGTTCATACATTCTTTGCTGTACTGGACACTAAACTTGGAGGTATTATTAGAGAACAATCTTATGTACCTGTATTGTCTTAACATACACAGCTTCACAGATTCAGTGCGTGTCCAAACAATCTCTTACAGGTTCATAGGTGTTTACTAGGCTAAGGACCACAAGGGCCTTTTTAAGCCTAGCCATGCATCTGAAATCTTTGACCAGTTTTGGTACCCTTAATAAGTGTAAGAATGGGCCTGGGAGAGTAACCATTTACAGGTTTCCTGTGTCCATTAGAGACAAGTGCCAAACCAAGGATGAATTTCCTGTTTCCCCTCCAATTGTCCAAGTTGCAATTGAATTGGCTTAGGGAGAAAAACTGATTCACATGGATGGAAAGCCTGTTCCATAGACTGGGTAGTCCCTGGGATACATGTCTATCTCTACAGCAGGTCCTATTTATATCACAGGCAAGGTTTAAATCTTTGTTATGGGTAATTCTGGTGCTATTCATTTTGTGGATATGCAGGAGGTCCATCAGAGTGGGGTCTGACAATGCCCTGTATGATAGGCATAGATCTCCCCTCAAAAGCTGGTAGGAGTGTGAATACAGGTATAGAGCCTTAAGACGGTCTGCATACGACATTTTACTTGTGCCCTGTATTCTTTTAGTGAGGAATCTCTGTGGATGTTCCAATTGTTGTGATATGCCTGGTTAAGTACATCCCAAATGGGGCATTGCACTTGATAATAGGTCTAATGAATGCTGAATACAGTGGGACAATGACTTCCTTAGACTTGGATGCCATGTCTTTGTTTATAAGTTGCGTAACATAGAATTATTTCCTCACCACTGTAGATACATGATGGTCAAAGGCTAGATTACTATTGGTGTGTCCCTAAGTCCCTGACTACTGGGTCAACTCTATGGGGTGTATTATCCATATGATGGTTACTAGGGATGGATGACTTCTCAAAGAATACTATTATGCATTTCTTGACATTTAGTTTGTCCATGGCTCTGACACCAGTTGCTTCTGTCAGCCCCTCCTAGAGAACTTATGTCAGTGTGAGATTCAATGAAAGCTCATAATTTGCAATCATCTGCAAATTTAGTCAGCCAGAGATCACTGACATGGGCCTTGACTTCTGAGAAGTAAATGGCAAAAAGCAGTCCAAGGACTGATCCTTGCGGGACTACACTTGACTAGCCTCTCTGTAGAGGTGGACTCCCCAGTGCTAAATTCCTGGGTCCTATCTGTGAGCCAGTTGGCTATGCATCGGATGACATAAGGGTTTGTACCGAACCTCTTGAGTTCGCCAACAATCGCTAAGTGGGGGGTATTGTCAAATGCCTTGGCCAAGTCAACGTAGGCAGTGTGAATGGTTTTGCCTTCATCCATTGCTTTGGTGACCACCTCAAAGTCATCCACCAGGTTGAGAAGGCATGATCTGTCCTTGACGAAACCAAACTGGATCGGGTCAAGTGTTTGGAGGTTTACTACGAGTCTACTGATTATCTCCAAGATAATTCTTTCCATTGCTTTACATACAAGACTGGTGAGAATAATATGTAAATATGTCTAGAAATGACCTTTTAAATATGTTTCACATAACTGTATCAGTTTGTGCATCTTACTTTCCTCTAAGGTCATTTTTCTGAATTCAAAACGCACAGAAACCCTTTTGTTATCAGAGCATGATTCTATAATTCATGCATCAGATATTTTCCTTCCTCCATGGTATCTAGATAACAGGCGAGCACTGGACTCTCAAATCACTTCAGCACTCTACCTGCAAAGCAATGTGAAAGAGATGTAATTAAACGTTAGGAATGGTTTTCAACAAAATCGTGTCCATTCACATAGCACATGAAGCCAGAATATTAATTGAATCACTGTAATACCGTTGCAGGAGGCAGTTTCCTGAAAGAATGGCTCAGTGCAACAATTATCAGTACATTAATTGCCACAAGATCATTCTCCGTGTGAAATGGAAAGGATAAAAGCAGCTTTGTTTTAATAATAGCTCTGACACTTGAGAACAATTAATGACTTCAAAACAATGTCTGCCCACAGCCTTAGGAGACGCAGGTGTTAATCACCCAGGCTATTTTCTTGTCTGTAACTTCAGTAGTATATTTGATTCTTGGAGTTGCACATCTCAGAATTCAGCATGCATTCATAACTTTCCTTTTCATGTATTATAAATTGTGGCAGTGTGTCACATATGCAGTTTTAATTGCTATGTTATGTATACTTTTTTAATGTAGAATGAACTGATTTTCCTTTCCAGACTAAAGCCTTTTTTGTATGATACAGCTACAGTATGTATAGTGATGGATGTGGTCTGTCATCAGACGAATTAATAGATTACACTTCAAGACCAGATGCATTCTCTGCTTGTGCATTTTAACGACCATTGTATTTTTTTATTGATTGCATGTTTTGTGAGAGACATATATTGATATACAACTAAATGACATATACTTGAAATATAATTTAGCTCAAGTTATGCTAGACCTTGTGCAAATGTTTGAGTTTAGAGAGAGAGAGACTTAGCCCATGAAGAACTTAACTTCTGTTATGTATCCTTTTGGTTTATAATGTGCAGTTACTGGCTTGTTCTGAAAATATTCAGGAATGCAGTTTGCTTCATTATATAAACCTTTTTTAAAATTAATATATTTTGGCATTGTGGTGTGATATGCTGTTTTTAATTTAAATTATATCCACCAAGTTTTTATTACCCTATAGTTTATTCAGTGGCATTTTCTTTGCAATGGTGAAATTTCTGCTTCATGTTGCAACTTTTGTTAATTTTATTAGTTATTGCTTAATCTAGATATTTATACCAATTTTTATTGTCTGCATACTTTTTACTGTGTTTTATTGCTAAAAACTAATCTGGTTATTCTAAAATAGTTGGCCATACAGGGCTTGATAAATAAGTTTTTTTTACTGTCACACTGTTTGTAAATCTTTTTTTAGCTAGTTTCACTGTTTGTAAGGTAACCAAAAAACGAGTGTAGCAACTCTAAACACGACAAATAATCCACAAAAAGAGTTGCAGGAGAGGCAAACCAACCACGAAATGAGTCCAAAAATTGTAGTTTATTCAGATACAGCGTGAACAAGAAATTAACGCTCTTCTAAATTCAAACCATACGTTTTCATCCCAGTAATTAGGACTTCATCAGATACAATTCAAAACTACAAGTATATCCTATATACCAATTTAATTATTAATTATCCTATAAGAACTTGCTCCATTAATTCAAACTACCGAATCATGTTCTTATTACCTTCATGAATATTCATTAAAATAATGAATATGTATTTCTAAAAACAATTCATTTATTTAAACATATTTTAAAAATGTCTTTAAAAACATTAATGTGTGGATTATGAATACATGTAAACATTTAATCTATTAAAATAAATTTAAGCTATAAATTCAAATAATGCCCTCTTTTTATCACGAACTAGTGTTCTTATACTGAATATGTATACAGATTGTGTAGTGAAGCGCCCTCTAGTGTGCAAAATAGGCAAAACACCTCAAACAACATTAAATATTCCTAAAAGCACCTATTTATGACAAACTGTATATAAAAATATATATTATGTGTATATAAATGTGTATATATAAATAAATATATAGAATATATTAGTGATGTCACGAAAATATATAATTAATGTATATATCTAATCAATATGTAAATATAAATATAAATACATAATATAATTTTGTAAATACATAAATATATAAATGGATGTAAAAATAGATATAAAAATAAAAATAAAATGAATATTTGTATAAGAAATTCATACCTTGTTGTACTATATAATATATTAACCACCATGAAAAACTTCTCCAAAGCTAACTTTGGACTCCTAAAAACAGAGGTGGCTAACTTCACGGCACCCATGCAAATGGAAAATAGTTGCATGACCGCTGAATCATACACCAATGCACTGTACGAACACGTACACAAATGCATGGATATTGCCATACCCAATAGAACCAAGACACTTTCCTCCAAAAAAAGGAAGCCAATCTGGTGATCCCCTGCCATAAATAAACTCTACATCAGGAGGAGGAAAATGATGCAGAATAAGGGGAAGTCCCAAGACTGGAAAAATTCCCTTATCAGCCTCAACATAAAACTTAGATCCCTCATCAAATCCTCTGAAGCAAGCTATGAAAACAATTTCAGCAGATAGTAAAGGCAACCACAAGGCCTTCTAAAGTTATGTAAAGAATCTCCACGGCAATAATCAGATTTGCTTTGAGCTACTGCACAATGGTACCTCCTATACTGAGCCAACAGATATTGCCAATATACTGGCCGACAGATTCAGTACCAATGTTACCCTCCCCCCAAGAGACCAGTCACAATACCAATAGATTGCCAGTCACCCAGTATTATTGCTGCACAGGTTAAAACCGCACTGTCCAAGGCCAAGAGTACAGCTTCTATGGGACCTGACAATATCCCTGGCTGTATTTTACTTGAACTACAGAGTGAGCTGGCACTTAACCTGTGTGCCCTGTTCAATCACAGCCTCACCTCAGAGTTTGTCCCTACTGAATGGCACACTGCTTCAGTCATCCCTCTCCACAAAGGAGGAATGACTACAGACCCTGGGAACTATCACCCCATTAGCCTGATGAGTCTGATATGCAAAGCTATGGAATGCAACATCATGGACCTAATAAACAGAGATAGGGTATCTCCAAACTCTGGATCCCACACAGTTTGGTTTTGTGAAGGGTAGATCATGCCTGCTTAACCTGGTTGACTTGAGTCGGTCACCAGAGCTGTGGATGAAGGTAAGGTGCTTCATAAAGCCTACCTTGATCTGGCCAAGGCGTTAGATACCATTCCCCACTCAGGAATCATAGAAAAACTCAGTAAGCTAGGCATCAACCCCTATATCACTAGGTGGGTTGCAAATAGGCTCACAGAACCCACAGGGTGAAAGTAGCCGACTCCCAAGTCAGACTGCCGACCAGACATGAGTGGAGTCCCACAGGGTTCAGTCCTGGGTCCTCTCCTGTTTGGTATCTACTTCTCTGAAGTCCAGGCCAACACGAAGGGACTCTGTCTGGCAAAGTTTGCAGACAATTGCAAGTTGGGAGCCGTAATTAACTCCCCAAGTGATATTGACATCCTACAGAAAGGCCTCACTGAGACCAAAGACTTGTGTCAGAACCATGGCCTTAAGCTCAATGCCAAAAAATGTCGCCTTCCCCTTTGGGAAAAAAATGGATTCCCATGAATTACCACATGGATGGTAGTCCACTGAACACAGAAGGTGTCATAAGAGATCTGGGAACACAGGTTGACAGCAGCCTCTCTTTTGACTACCACATTGCCACTCTGGGCAGAAACTCCTGTGTGGCACATCTCATTACTAAGGATTTTCCACCCAGAAAGAAAGAGGTCATTGGCCTAATGAAGGAAGCATAGAGCTAGACAATCATAGAGTACAATGCCTCATTTGGCATGTACTTCACTAGACACCTACAACAACTGGAGAGGCTGCAAAAATATCTCACAAAGAGAATCTTAAACACTTGTCTTATCTGGACAGACTCAAAAAAAAAAAAAAAAACCTCCAACTGTTCTGTCTCCTATTGCCTACTTAGAGATGGTCTCTGCTTGATTTACAAAGCCATGTCTGACCCAGCTCTGTTAGAAATGCTACATATAAAGAAATCCCAATATCTTCGCACTACATACTCCAGAGACCCCAGCCTCATTACCACAATCAACAGAACAAGCTGGAAGGACAGGTTCATAACCCAGAGACTGCCCATGCTATGGAATAGACTTATCATACATGTCAAACGGAGCGCCTCACTGGCTGATTTCAAGAGAAATCTTTGAGTGGATGGGAAATAGAAAATTTACCCCGGGGATCACTCCAGTGGCTATACTTGACAGAGGCACTGGGAACTAAGGTAGGGTGGCAAGATGCCAGGGAACTCCTATGGGCTAGCCTTGTAAAGGCTCCAGGGCCATTTTAGCCTAGTACATGCCTATGAACTTGAATATAAAATGTAACATATACATACATATACATATAATTATATATAATTATAATTGTATATATAGTCTATATATTGTATATATCTTCATAGCAAAAAATTGCTAAATAAGTTGGTTTACATATAGGGAAAATGTAGGTAAGCCTCTTGCTACTAATACTTTCAATAGTTTTCAAATAT